>NW_024040485.1:17580119-17780119 GCF_014851395.1 Micropterus salmoides | reverse complement strand
TTCCTACATATAGCCCGTCACGGGGTGGAGCAGGGAATAGCAAAACCAAGTAGACCAGGGCAGCCCAAGTCATAGACAGCAGGCCAATTGCTCTCTCTCTCCCTCTCTCTCTCTCTCTATATGGTGCACATCAAAAACACTGTGGTCTGTTTCATGCTCCCTGCAACCCATTATGGCTTAATGCTTCAAGAGGCTTCTTACTGACTTCAGCATTTTAACAACTCCAGCATATTCAGTTGTTAGGCAAACAACACATACACAAAGAGACATGCACTCTCACAAACTCACACACACATACATATAAACAGGCACAGGCAGGAGCCGAGATGCAGGGATTCAAACACTTTAAACTGCAGCTGACTTATGAGCCTTTACTCTGTGATAGAGATACAACTGTTGCTTTTGCTTTAATCTGTCTGCAGAGCAAGACCAACAGATGCATGAGGCTTTGTGCTGACACTAACCTTCAAATAAGTCTCGGCCCTCTTATCTCGAAGTCCGTTAATGAGTTCCATTCACATTGCAGTATGTAATTCAGTGCGATCAATTAGTTATCCACTATATGGAGAATAAGGACACCACATCCGCAGGCATATTAATGGGATGGAGATAAGAAGCTACTGTCCAGAACAGTCACGATGACAACACTGCAAGCTTATCTCCACACGCACACAGTATTTGCTATTTATGGTTACCTGTGTAGAGCCCTTTTCTGACATGGACTGTGTAACATTGCTGGCATTACGTGTTTAAATAATGTATTTTTTTCAGTCAGAAATAGTTGTGCAATTTGTAAATATTGTTATTGCTTTGCTGGATATGAGTTCAATCATCCATGCAGCTGGCATGAATGAAAATGTAAAATATAGGAGGAACTGCACAAGTCTGTTTGTATTAGGTGTGGTTGTACAAGGGCTTTTGGGGGGATTTTTCTCCTTATTTTTCTTTGCGTGTGAGGGGAAGATTATTCTTAACAATTTAAAGGGTATAGTGGAACTAAAGGCTAGGGTCTCTATTTTCTTTGTGCATAATGTATTATAATGACGTTATGTTTTATGCTGGCCGTGGACTCCTATCTCCATTTAACTTCTGACCAGAAATTCTTGTAGGGGGCAGCAAACACACTAGCAGCCATTACCTTATCATTACCCTCAGTAAAAGAGTTGCCCAGGGAGATTTTCTAGCCAGTTAGCTACAACGCTACAAATATTACACATTTCAAGACTTATACCCAAATTCCCAGTCAAGCTGCTGAGTTCAAGACATTCCCATACTTTTCGCTGTGGGCTACCATACTGATCAACCCATATTTCCAGCCACAAGTCAGTCTTTAGTCAACAACAGACTCTCGCAGGCCTGGTGGGCAGCAATCCCACTGTATCATTAGCAAAACACTGGTTAGAGATGACACTTCACAGCGCTCAGCGACTCACAGTCAGCCTGTAGCAACCAGTGATAAACAACAACACAAATACAGCATGGGAAAGCCAGTGCCATACCAAAATGTGACTGGCCTTCCTGCAGATGTCTCACGCAGCTTGTTTTTTTGTATGGGCTTATGTGACATTGAGCATCTAACACTTATTGGCTGCCAGCTGCTTTCAACAAGCGTCTGGCGCCTCTCTCTTTAAGAGCCGGTGAGAGAGAGAAACAGAGAGATGAAGAGTGTCATTCTCTGAAAGACAAAAAGATAAGTCATCAAGACTGTAATGATGGGGTGGGACTGGGAGGGGGCAGCTCAGGGAGGAGACAGATGAGCCTCATAAAAATCAATCATGCATTTTTGGTAAACACCAACAAAAAAAGCTGTTTCCAAAACTGATTACACTCGGCGGAGTTAAACTATCATCATCACACTCATTTTAAGAGCATCAATCAGTTCACTTGATTACTTGCGAGCCATCCCTTTTCATTTCTGCTCATCTGATACTGACCCCATGGTCTAGTAAACACAGCTTCAACACAATGATAACAAACGGCTCACCCATAACTCAATAGCTTTCTTCCATGTGGCTTTTTCTCCAGGGCAAATTACTTAAGATCAGGGGACTATCCAAGTTGTTATATGAGGCGTATCAATGTGAAAGCAATATCTAGGGACTCTCCTTTCACTGCTGGCTGAGCATAATCAAACAGGGACTGTGAGATTTGATGGGGGCGTTCAGTTGGTTGGAAATGTCTTGCTTTTTTTTTTAACTCACATGTTCAGTAAAGTACCTAACTCAAACGCACAGAACAGAGGTATAAAAGTAATAAGCATATATTTTAAACCCAAAATCTTGGAATTGAATAAGATTAAGAGCACAAGAAATATGACTTGCAGACTTTGCTGAGACTTTATTTGCATATCCTGCATATGTTTCTAAGTTTGGTTATACAAGTTTTGTGTCTCCAAAAATTAAGTTTAATTTTGAGTTTCAGAAGTATATTCAGTACTTTGTATGCCAAGGACTTTTTTAAAATAATATTTTGTGCAGTAGCATTGAAGAGGATTTTAAAGTGCTGCAAGTCAACATCATGTCTCTGCATGTCTGAATCGTGGTGATGTACTCAACCTGCGACCTTGAGTCAGGCCCAGCCAATACATTAGGTTCATCAAGCCCTGGTGTCAAAGCAGGAAATATCCTTCTGAAAATGTCAGGGATCATCCACAACATTCAGGTCACTCATAATTTGGAGGTATAAATTAAAGCTTTCATATTTTACCAAGGTGTTTAATATGCCAGACTGGAGCGGATGAGCGGTTATTTATGCTTGAGAGCCAAGAGACAGGGACACGGGGAGAAATATTGTCAAAGCCATATCTCCCCTTTCCTCTATCTCTCTTTCCGTCTCACATCCATCCTCCTCTGCATCTCTCTTTTTCTCCCTCAGTTCTCCATCTCTTCCTGGCCATCAGCGTCTGTCTCCCTCCCTTATTTTCCCTCTTACTGAGAATGCATTGACCCCAGCCTTAAGTAAGCTCCACATCATTGATTGAAACAAGAGGAATAGGTGGTGTCATGACAAGACAGATTTACTCTTTAAAGCATTATGGATTACAGGCATTTGGAAGAAAAGGGGAATTCTAAAGGACCAGGGCTGGCATTAATTCTGTCAAATGATTTATTCAGTGTGGTCAATCAATTAAATTAGAAGTGTCCAGTTACTACTTTGCCCCCTCACTACCTTATGATGTATGGCTCGATGACATGAGCTAACAGCTTCATCACATTACTGCCCCACCCTCAAATCTTATAGTCTATCCTATCAGTGCAATCACTAGGGAAGATCTACTGTATTTCTTTACATCGAATATCATGTTCCTCATATAGACACACTCTTAATGTTCCATTTAGTGGGAGCTCTAGATAGTTAGAAACCTGAATGAAATCATGAGGAAACATTTAAAATATGTAGGGTGGAAAGCAAAACCCACAGCATATTATACACATATTATTTCTGTCAATTCTGTCAACAATACTCTTTCTGAAACCATGCTGTGCTGTGAAAGAGCCCATATACTATCAGAAAATAGAACAGTGTCTACTTTAGGATCATCCTGAGTGTGTGACCTTTTGGTGAATACTGCAGAAAGTCACCCCTGTATGTCTCAGTGCCGTCCAGCCAGTACTAATGTACAAACATTGCTGTCTTTACAGGGGAGGACAGTTTATCTGCTGTCACAGTAGTGTAGCACTCTGTGGAAAATGAATTGGACAACAGAGAAGGTGACTGGTGCAAAGTCTAGAGGGGCTTTTTGAGGAGAGGGTGTGTTATCAGATTGGAAAGGACTGTAGTAGTGTTCCAGTAAGAATCATTGTAGCAGAATTGAGAAGTACATTGCGCACATCTATACTCATTTCCTGTTGGTAAAAGAGTATCTGCTCTTTACTTTCGGCAAATAGTTCTTCAAATTCAATTATTCTAATGAGTTAAAAGTTTTTGTTATATTTCCTTTGAATCTGTGCACAGGGAAGTGATAGTGTAAGCATGCACGATCACAGTCCCCTGTCTTGTCCATGCATGTACTGTAACTGTAGAACCTGAAATTGCAGTAAACTCTGTGTGCGTGTATGTGTGCGTGTGCCCCTGTGTGTAAGTGTTGCACCAAATTCCAGGGAAGGCACACGTGTAATCATCTGAACTGCAGAGGGGCTTGTGACTGACATCAGACCATGAATGACACAGTGAACAACATTGTATTTGCATTGCTACATGGTCAAGTGACTGGCTGGCAATTTATAAGGCAGAATTCCCAGAACAAACACTAGACGGCTTAAAAAAGATAAACGATTAGGAGTTTATTCAGGAGTAGCTGCTAAGTTAAGAGTGATGGAGAAAACGAGAAGAGAAAGAAATGAGAACTGAGAAAATTAGAAAATGAGAAATGAGAAATGAGAACAGAAAGAGATGTGCTTATCCTGCATCTGTGTTTTCAACAAGGTCAAGTATCAGAGACTTTGACGCTTTTCATATTTTTGATAAGGCATCAGAAAGCCAGATTGTCTGTGACATGCCTGTACTGTCTTAACATATTTTCAAAGCAGTGTTTCATCTTGGGAGATGCTAGAGCTCCCCTGCTTTACCGTGTGACATGAAGTGAGTGTGACTACTGGTTCAAAAGGGTATAAAGTTAGAAAGTGGGTTTGCTCACTCTAACAACAAAACAAACTGCACACAAACCTACAGCCATTCATTTTCAGCATCATTCTTTTGTACAGGATGTGTCAGAGCTACACACTAACACTTGCTGAAGATAGAAGAGATGGTCTTACTGCAGGTGCGACTTTGGCCCCAAAATAGACGAACATTCCTAGGGGGACTTGCAGAGGGATAATGGTTCTCAGTGGCAATGAGTTTATAGCAACTGGATGGTGCTTCACAGTGGATTGAACATATTATGGCACAATTTAAACGATTACTGCAGTGTCTTGGACAGCTAGATGATCCTGACAGTGTGCTTGGGTTCAGGGGTAAAGATCAGATTTGGTCCAGATTAAGAGTGCGCACAACACGACCGCAGCAGACGTTTGGCCAGGTTTTATTTTAAATTGTGGCTTACCTGATATTTCAGACTGAGGGACACCATCCAAAGTGAATCCTTTACCGCTATAAAACACCTTGATATCCGAACAACTCCGGGCTTTGCTGGTCCCTTTGTCACCATAGGCTGGTGCCGTAAGAGAGCACACAGCTAGAGCCGCTATGATGAAGGAATCCATCCCGGCCGACTGCTGTTCGTGGACTTAGTCAAGTGCAAATCCGACCAAGAGGCGAAGCGACTGCGCTGAGTCCTTAACGGAGCAGTAGACTCCCAGTAAGTGGCCGCGTGTCAAACAGGGCTACTGAGTGCTGCTGTGCGTAAAATATCCTCCACCTTCCTTTATCCCTCCTGCCCTTTTGGTGCGTCTGTGGCTGCTCTCCGCGCACTGCTGCACGGCACAGGAGCGACTCTTCACAGCACAGAGGTCCCGTATCTTTCCACTCCAAACGTAGGGCCGATGCGAAAACAGGACAGGAGCTGTATTGTTTCCCCCCCACAGAAAAAAATACTTGTATCTGCTCTCGCTGTGCCCAGGATGTGTGCAAATCTCCTGTCTCCTATATCCACTGCTTTGGCTCACATAGAGCGGGAGAGGCAAGAGATGAAAGAATTAGGTTTCGCATGTACAGCTGAAATAACTGAAAGTCGTGTCAGAAATAGCACTGAATTGCGCTGACGCTGTGCAGCCAGGTTCTGTTGCCGCACGCCTACCGGCTATGACGGCCCGGGGGGATCTGAGTTAAGAGGTGCGCACAGGCAGCTGCAGCTTAGGGTTTTCTGAACGATTCTATGCCAGCGCTGCCACTTTGTGGAATGAGGAGGAGGCGGGGGAGAGAGAAAGAAAGAAAGAGAGAGAGAGAGAGAGAGAGAGAGAGAGAGAGAGTAGAGTAGGCACTCTCTCTCTCTCTCTCTTTCTTTCTTTCCCCTCTGCTATTCCCTTTTTATTATCATCTAAACAGGTATTTTTAGACATGCTTCAGAATAGCATCAGCTACTTTCTAACAGTGTTGATTCCCGGCATTAGTTTTGAAATCATCTTTTCATCAGTATAAATGTTTATGTGGTCCTTAGTGTGTTATAACGGGGTCTGGATCGCTGTGAAAGAATGTGCTGTACGCGTCCTGACAGCTTGAGCTCCTCCAGCCAGGTGTCACCGGTGAACTGTGGGCGTGCCCTCGACCCTAGGTACCCACCCACCGATGCAGGCCAACGCTGAGTACTCTTCTCCACTCTGTAGAGTGTCTCTGCATACATGCTGCACATCGCACGTCGATGTGCAATTAAACAAGTCGCTACCTGCCCAGAGGAGTTGCCAGTTTACCTGTCACCTGCCGAATGCATTCATTATGTGAGTTTCTGTTCCTGTATGTGTTGGTTAGTATCTCAAGTGTGAAATGTTCCTGAATAATTTCAGGCTTGAGCAAGCACCGACAATAAGGGATGAGAAACAAGAACTATGCTCACCTACTTGTGTTGTCTTACATTAATTCCCCTTTTTTGTTTTGTTTTCTTTACTGTCCAAGTAGCCAATCTTTTCCTGTATGAAGGCTGCTTATCTAATTGGCTTTGCTTGGTGAAAGCCATTTCTTCTAATGTCTCTAAAGGAACTGCTTTGTTTAGAAACCAGGGTACATTTCATACACACTTTTAATTGTTCACTTTATTCATTACTTCTAATCAGTTGCTCCTCCCAGCTCCAGATCCAGCAAGCCAGTGCCTTGTCATGGCGAATGGCAACAATAAGTCCATAACTAATGTTTAGAAGGGTGTATGTGAGAGGAAAAAGTTCACTCAGGTTGGTGCAAACCCAGAGCCCTCTTCCTATGAAGCAACAATTGAGTTCAATGGTCTTGTGCTAGCTAGCTGATGACCCTTTGAGTATTGCACTGGTTTCAAGTGTAAGGCTCATGTGTCCCCTAGACATGGATATGAGCATATATAATCATAAATTCAGGTAAAAACATGAAATTACCTCACATGTTTCATGTGGCATTACAAACCCACAAAAGATTCAGCCGATGTGTAGCGTTCCTGGGAAGTAAACCTTATATACTGTGTTGTGTTACAGCAGTAAACAGACATATAGCTCTCTCACATACATAAAAATAATAATAATGTCTCTTTAGTTATCTTGTGTGAAATTGAATCAGACGGCGTTTGATGGTGTCACTCCTGTGGGAGACGCTTTTTAAGGATTGTTTGCGGAAGGAGATGCCACCACGCATTATCACAGTGACACATGGAAAAACTCCAGTGCAGCCTGAAATAACTAGCCGTCGCACGTCAGATTGACAAACACTGAGAAGCAAAGGAAGAAACAAGAATAGACAGAGAGAAGGAGAGAGCCATGTGCCTCCCAGTCATTATATTTACGAAGGCAGACATTGTTTATGAATAAATCAGGAAATGTTACTCTATAATTAGTCTGTTCCTTGTGGCTGCATGAGTCCAAACAAAGAGGACAGCGTTTCACATATCACTTACTAACAAATGGCTACACTCACTTCCCATTATTGCAGCTCTGAAATGAGCAGGCATGATTTACACCTCCGTTCTGCAATGTCAAGTGTCTCACTCATTTGCACCTGTGCATGGGCAAATCTGGCACTACACCATTGCAGTTACTCTGCTAAAAGTTGAAAATTGTGTAATTGTGCCACACAGCAGACAGACATCACTTTCTAATTATGTATAATGCTGTTTCTTCACTTTTCTTGTTGCTGTGAGAGCAAAGTAAAGCACATGTGGCCAGAGGTTAATAAGTCTAGTGGCAGCAAAGTGTGTGTGTGTTTGATATGTCTGTCAGTATTATATGGTTTTGTTTATGTATGACCTTAATGCGTGTGTGTCTGTGCGCACTTCTTCTGTGTGTCAGAGGCAGTCTGTGTGTAATGTGATTTTATGTGTCTGACTGTGTCCCACATGTGGCCATAGGTCGGCAGGGCTGTTGGAGAAACTGATTGGCCCTCCACTGTCTGGTGCAGGGATCATGTAATTAACGCTCAGTAAAGCCACAGAAGAGCCATGTTTTCTTCAAGCTGCCTCCCATTGAAGTTTTATTGGCTTTGACCATGAAAGGCCTTCTAATGAGGAGCAGGATGCTAGGGGAAGTTCAGGAGACCAGGGAGCACAAAATAGGGGAGGCAGAATGGTAGCAAAGAGATGGGGGAGAATGGGGTGAGAGACCGTACAACTAAGCAACTGTCAGTTTAGTGTACACATGCAGTAATTATGTGGTGAGCATTTTCAGGGCGTGATGAAGTTTTCTAGTGAAAATTACATTGCTTCTGTACAGAAATACTACAGATGTTTTTCCACTCCTTTCAGGCAAAAACACTCACACTTAGTTCCTAAGTAGATAGATGGAAGAAAATGTTAATATAACACAGGCCTTTCTCTCTAAATGTGCTGCACACTGAAATCTGTATGTTTAATATGCACCCAGCTGTTATCCACTACATGAACTTGAAGACCTGTAACCTGGAGCTTCCCATAAACTGAACGTATAAGAACCTGTACCGTCTTGGTTCTAGGTTCTGCCCTGTGTTTTACAAATAACAAATCATCACTGTCTAAACACATGGATGAAGAGAAGGGTAAGGGGAAACACTGGGTCCCAAAGCATCTTAAAAATGAAGTACCACATCTCCTTCACCTTCAATTTGACTAATTTACAGTATTTACAGGATGATTTATTTAACCGATTCTGCATAAGAGGAACAATTAAGCATATTGATTATTGTGTTGCTGTACTATGAAAGCATCAGGAGGTCATTTTACTCATCAACAGTAAGCAGTACAATACTCAACAGGTGAAAATATTCATAACACACAGGATTGCCACACCTAAATGTAGCACTTGCTGATTAATCACTGATTGCATCAAATCACTGCTGTCAAACTAGAGACAAAAGCAGATGCTAACACACAGAGGTGACAGACGAAGCTTTTATAATGTAATTCAGGTGTCCTTTATGGAAATTTGACATTCGAGGATTTTGCATGTGTTCACAGACCTATTTACAACATTTAATGTATACAAACACACGCACATATAGAGGCAATCTCAGGTCAGCTTAAGTAACCATATGAAAATTGTGCAATGGAGGATCTTGTCATTTTTATCATTTTCATACTGTGGCATTGACATGCACAAGAACAACAGAACACCCACCACGCTCAAGGGTACGGTTTTATGAAGACATTAATGACAAAAAGAGCAGAGTACAGCCAGATCTGAGAGAAGACATATACACACACACACACACACCAGGAAGCAGCAGGACTGGCCAGCGTATACAGGGCCCACTGCCGGGCCTCTGTCGGGTTTCCATGTAAATATCAGTGTGCTGTTTCAACAGATGTAATCAGCCTTTAGAGGGAGATCATTGTGTCCTCTCCCTCACACCGGTCTCATCCTGGGCTCTTACAGATAGCATCGATTCTGCCTCTTTTCTGGGTTTTTATGTCAGCCATTAGCCTGAGTTCAGCACATTCGCCAGACTGCTCGAGTGTGTACACATTACTCACCAGGTCTATCGCTTCCCTTTCTGGTACCTCGTTCATGGTCTCTTTTCTTCAGTCCATCTTGTTACTATTTTCTTTCTTGTAAACACATTCTGCTGTCTTCCTCTTCCTGTCTATGCCTCATGAGAACATATGATCGTGCATTTATCCTTGCCTGTTAAAACACAGTCATGCATAAAACTTAAATTCAGAGTTGTTGTAGTGCTTCCCTTCTCTTCTTGCCTGTCTCTTTGCCATTTTGCAGTGCTACATCATCCCTTGATCACATTTACCCAGTGTCTGTCTGTGCAAACTCAGCCTCCAAAAACAGGAGATCTGTATATCTCCACACATGGAGCCCTCCCCTGTTGCCAAAGAAAGATGATGACAGAAAATGGATTGGAGGGGAGGGGGGGGGGGGGTTATGAGGCAAGATAAGGACAGAATATGATGATGGATGATATGGGGAGAATGACAGAGAAGTGAGTTGGGAAAAAACTTTTTCCCAGAAATGCTGGAGATAAAACAAATACAGTTTTCAAAAGAGAGAATTGAAAAGAAAAGGGTTAGAATTGAGTGAAAACAGCTAATGGCCAATGTGCGATCCTTGAATTCTTGCGGTTGCTCTTGTAAACAGCCGCTGTCATGGATGAAAATGCCCCCTGTGGTGTGTTGCGTTGTGCTTTTGTATGTCTCTGTGGGCATCCTGGCACTTTTTCTGTTCAGTAATCTGAGCACATTCCAGTTTTCTCCAAGCATGGACATGGGGAGGAGAGAAAAATCGTAGATACATCTTACAATAAAATTAAATCCAACTCGTAAACCCCACAAACTACTTGAAGCAGAATTACCATGGGATGCGGCAGAGTACATTCTAATTGAAATACAACTTAAAGCTGGATAATGTGTTTTAATACATATTCATTTACAGAGGCTTATGTAGTCATTGAGACAGAAACGAAAGCACATATTTCATTTATGTAGACATATCAAATAAGTGGACTGTGCTGATTCAAACACTGCCCGTTTTCCTATCGCTTTCTCTCATATTCAATGGCAGACTGTACCCATCTGGCAGTGGCGTCTCCTCAGTCCTGCACCAACTTCATCCAATTACTCTGTTCATTTGCCTGCATGCTGTTCTCTCATATAGATATGTCACCTCCTCTATTTGTCATATGTCTTCGAGGATAAATTAACTACTCTCCTCATTTGCCTCATGCAGTGAAAACTCATAAACTCACAGAAAGAGATGACAAAACTGCAAGACTCAGATGACCTCTTACAACCAACTCGCACGGCAGTAATTGTTTCCTGGGCAATACATGTATTTATATAATACGTATATCCATATAATAATTAAATTCATGGTGGTAAGCTCCACATTCTGGGCTACAAAAATAATAAGGTTGGTAGATAATATTTTCCTGCGACCTTGACAGCTAACCTTGGATTCATGACAGATATTAAAAACGCTGAAATAAGCCGCAAGTCTTCTCTGAATTCTGATGCATGAAAATGGTTCAGAGTCAGCTAACCTCAACTCAGGTTTTATGTGGTTCTATGGAGGATCTTGATCCAGATTGGCAGCATCTCTCCCTTCACGTGGACCTTGGAAACAGTGGGAGGCTACGTTTCTGTGTGGTTCTCAGCCCCCTGTGAGGAGTCCTTCATTCTTTTCCCACTGCCACTTTAGAATATCCACACATTCCTTCAACATTCCTCAGCCCTCCCCTGTACAGAAAAGGACTTTATCATTATTCCTCCTCACATTTCTCCAATTTGTTTTTAATGAGAGAGACCACATAAAAAGTGCAATGCATCAGTGCTGACTCACCTTGACACAAATACAGTAAGTAACTGTGTCAGTACAACGTTTTACCGCTGATATAAGCTGCAAGCTTTCACATGCAATTTTTTCCTATTTTAAACAACCCACTTCTGAAAGCTGCCTAGCTTTGGTATTGGCATGGTTTTGTCTGAGGCCTTTTCCTTCGCCCTGAAGCTGCTAATGGGGAATTGCCATTTAGACTGACGGTTCTCTTAGCACTCCCTTCATGTGCCTTTGTTAACTGGAATAATAAAACAAATCTAGCCTGTAAATCTGTCAGCTGAGAAACAGTCTGTCTTTGGTAGGATGTCAAATGAAGCTGTAATTCTGTGTGCACATTTCCCGCAGCCCCAAGTGGAAGAATGCTGTGTGCCTCACCGAGTGGAGCATTACTTACAGCAGCGAATTTAACAAGGGTGTGCTTAGCATGTAACACTGTAATGATCATACATATTTCACAAGGTGCCTGCAGTGAGAGGCATTTTTTCTGTGGACATCAAAAAGGAAAGGGCTGTAACTATTAATTTGTAATTGTAAGACTATTTGAAAGAATCATTTGACAGCATTTAGCATTCTGATTCCTGATAGAGCCTTATCAGGTCAAATGGTTTCCATCTTAGTATTACATTTGTAGATTGGAGTCAGTGTGCAATCAGTACTTTCTTCCCTAAAATGAATATCAGGTCAAGTCAAATAATTTAAAAAAAAAATTGACTTCAACATGATATCATCACTGCATTCGTGCTATAGTAAAAAATCTACACAATTTATACCCTGCACCATGGGAAGTCTGTCTCAAAATTTGAACAATAGACATTTTGACTTGTAACAGAAGGCAAGCACAGGCATAAATAATAACATTAAAATGTCATAATTGCACTGAAGCAAATATGATAAGTCAAGTATTCTGCTGGGAAGAAAGCTTTAATTTACCAAAGGTAGTGAAAAACTAATTTCTCCATTGATAAACAGCTGGAAAGTAGGATTATGGACTTGAAATCAAGAATTTGTAAACAGTTTCCTGAACCAAACTGTTGGGCAGTAACGTATTGCTTGGAAACACATTAATGTGATTACATTTTCAGTAACAGCGTAGGGCACTGCAATTGAAAATTCAGTAATTACATTTATTAATTCCAGTATCACTTTTGGTAAAAGGTTTTGGCATGTTTGCTTTCTTACCAGGAGTTACCAGGTATTGTATGTCACATAGCCTATGTACCCTCTACATATCGTTTTCATATTATAGTTACGAATATACAGTATGTGTATGAAAATGTCTGAAAAAAGAAATCATAGTAAAGAAAGCTGTTGGCCCAACAGTAGTCAAGTGAAGCAATGTGTTTTTAGTGTCATTGATGTAATCCAAATCCTGTCTGGTATGAGGAAGGACAGATTATATGTGTTATAAGTATGAGGGTGAAGGGCTAAAAGCTCTGCAACATCGATTTCCCCTCTCCCATAATCGCACAATTGGACAGCAGCAGGCGTCCTTGAATCCGTAATCAGAGCCAATCAATGATGCTCCTGTGTACAAGCACACTCATTCATCCTCGGTCACACACATACACCAACACATTAGTGAGTTAACATTCTTGCTCCAAATGTTGGGTTCATTCTAACATAACACATTCATGTGACAAATGTATGGGGAAAAATCCTGACAGGACAACGGGTAGTATGAGACCAGCTAAGACAAAACATCTTACAGGTAAATGTGTGAATTCAGTTCCAGCCTGATAGAGATAGAAAGAGAAGGAGAGAGAGGGAGAGAGAGTTGGAAAGGTGGAATGGCACCCATGGGAGCCATGGAACATTCACACCAATGCGCATCCATCTCCGGGACATGAGGAAGGAGGCTGCCTGTAGCATGCCAAACAGAGCGAGCCTGACATGTGTGACAGACACACACACACACGCAAACTCCCTCTTAACCTTCTCAATCACACCTCACACCATTCCGATGCAGACCCCTTCCAGTCTAATTTGAATCTGGGGTCCTGCTAGCGAGCCGACATTTCTCTCCAGCTGGCCATTGTCATGTGGCGACATAGTTAATCTGTTTTCCTAAGAGCCAGACGTTCATGGTGGCTAATGTTCAGACCCTCTGCACAGCCTTATTAACACACAATACATTCTAATGTCGTCCTCACCCAGCACTACTGTGGTTGCATAGTCACACTGGGATCAGTGAAAAGATTGGATTGATCACTGTCAGGATGAAGATGGCTGAACATCAGCAGTGTAAAAAAACAGGTCTGAAATTACTTAAGTATAAAAGTATTTAGGGGAAATAAATAACATTAACATCATAACCTTTGTTATAATGCCTAAATGTATTAAATAGGCTCTATCCAGAATTTTCAGGATTTGGTAGTTTGTGATTATGATTTCAACAAACTTGCAATCCATGTCTTATTTTATAGTAATTAAATTAAATACATAATTTAAAAAAATCAGAAACTTGTGAAATTAACAAAGTGGAATTCTCTTATTTGCAACAGAAAACAATGCAGTGAGCATGATTTCTGACAGAGCAGACAGCCACAGTTTATTTTTGCTACAGCCGACACCACCCAGTAAACTTTGTTTGGTTATTTCCAGGCGAAAAGACATCTAGGTGTCTTTTAAACTGGAATTAACTTTTAGACATCTGGATTACATGTAACCCCAATTTCATCTCGATTCCAATGACATTCATTTTTACATGTAAGATTCTACATGTAAGGTTCTACAGGAGTTTCTGTTCATATTTCTTGGGGAAAGCTATGCAATTGAAAAGTTAAATCCTTCGCTTTAAATTCAGTATTACTGCGCAGGATAAATGCCGTAATGGCGGGTTGTTTACTTTTAGAACCTGCATTAGAGTGTACAGTTTAAGGAGCAGAAAAGCTGGTAAATGCGCACACACTTTTGCACTATAAACAGCGTCCATATGTCATATTGACAGTAATACTGTTGTACCCATAGACTGTATATAGAAAGGTTGTACCCCTAAAGATACAGGGCATGTATAACGTTTTCTGTCATGCTCTAGCCAATATGCTTTCTCTCTTCCCTCTCATCTGCTTGAGACATGTTCAGGGACATGTTTGAGCAGAGCCCTACCTGACCACCTACCCAGTGGGCACTGAAGTCCAGAAAACCTCTTCACCTTTCGGGTGTCCTTAGAGTGGTTAGAAAGGGGTCCATGCCAGACACCCAGTCCTCTGGCGTGTGTTGGGGAGGTTCACGTCTGTCTCTATTTGTCTTTCATAACAGATAGAATAAATTGGGATTCTTGTGGGATCTGAGATTATTGCACAGCTGAATGGCTGTTCTGCATTATTGCGTTAATATTCGGCGCTGTTCGTACAAATCCAGGATGACTTGCCAGAGGGAGCTGTCTACTGAATGCAGCTTAACTTGAAAAAAAGGTTGGTATACATAAAGGTTTTGTACATACATGCTGTTTTTTTATAATATTTCTTCACTCAGCAACAAGCCGGTGTGCACTGCAACAGTTTTTCCTACCGACAGACAGAAAGTGATAACAACCTCACGGTAGCTGCCAGAAGGATAACACTTCCTAACACTGTTTACCTGTCCTGTGCCAGCTGCACAGTGCATGATGGGAAATAGAACTGACATGTGAGGCCAATCAGTGAATAGGAAGATTCAAGCAAAAGTTCTTGTGTCCCTGTTACAGATTTGATCTCTGTCAGTGTTGCTGAGGCTCTTCTTGATAGTCTGTCATGTTGAAAATGTGTTTAATTGGACTCAATTAGTCAGCTCTTGAGCTTGATTGACTTCATTGAGCATAATGCTAATTGGCCAGTGGAGCAGAGTGACAGAGGAAGAATTGGCAGTGGCAGCTTGTGTTAGCCTGTTGTGAGGGCATAGGGAGCACTGCGCAGGGGGGACTGGATACAGTTGATGACTGAAACTTAAGGAGAGCTGTGGTTAATAGGAGCTGCAGGTCCCCCTTCGTTTCTCCTCTACCTAACCCAATTGTTGGTGTTTGAAAAGCTATTTCCAGTGCTTAGCACATTCGGTGCCCCGGGCAAGCTTATAGGACGCGACCCCCTCCCCACCACCACCACTCCCTCCTTCCTTTGCTCCCTCCTCCTAGTTCAAGCTTGTCACTCTGATCCCCAGGCTGTAAAGGTAAGACAATCTGCAATCACGTTGACTTCAGGGAACATCTGAAGATGCAGTTATGAATCTTAAGGATCGTTTCATGGTGTGATGCGACTGTGGTTCATCTCTGAATGTGAAACTTAATGTTAGACCTACAGTACTCTTTACTAATACAAGAAAGATTTCAGTGTGTGTGTGGACGCTTAGGTGTGGACTTGGCCAAGCCAGAGGGACAGAAGCGCTGATGTGTGCTACCGTTTAAAATAGACCAGACAGACAGCTGAGCAGCTGTGACCTCAGGTCCCCTGAATTCTCAGTTACCCTCAGTGACCACGCTGCTCCTTGCAATGCGTGTGTATGTCTGTGCCTACAGTATAATACACTGAATCATCCATACCCCTTTTCAATACAATTAAAGTGTCTTGAAAAAGCTTACTTAAAAAAGAAAGCGCAGTTGAAAGTAATTTTCACACTAACTCTCTTTCAGTGTCTGAGTTTGCTCCCATTATTGTCCATATTTTAAAGTCATCCATGGCTCTCTGCGTCAGTCAGCGGAGGTTATTAAAGGACGACAGACGGCTTTGGTTTTGTCAGGCAGGGACAATGCAGTCCAATTACAGCTCAGGCAAAGAGGAGGCACGATATCCTTGCACTGGGCACTGTCTCTGCTCTCATCTGTAGCCAGTCAGACACTCAGTTTCACAGCAACAAGCATGAAATAGACTCCAAGGATCAAATACAGACAATTGGAAGTGTATAACTGTGGGACAGGACGTGTGAATGAGATCATTGGTGTGTATTTGTGATGATTTTTGTGTTCATAAAAGTGTGTGTGTGTGTGTGTGAGAGAGAGAGAGAGAGAGACAGAGTGAGAAAGAGCTTGTGGACATTGTATGCTTTAGCCAGGAAAGTACTATTAGTGTGCTCCCAGGCTGATGGCTAAAACAGTGGGAGGTGTGGTGAGACTTGGAGGGCCACTGTCGCCTGATACATTGCCATTAAATTCTTTTATAATCACTATGGAGGAAAAAAGAACTGTTACCCTCAAGAGCAATTTTAAACATGACTTCTAAATATTTTTTGCTTCGGCCCGTTTGTATGACGGATCAGGCTTTCTCAGATTACACTATCTGAACACTAAAATACATGAAACAGTGATACCACATGACAACCTAACTTTGTTTTAATCTCAAGGAGGGAATTGTAGCAGTCTGCATGTCATCCCACAAACATGTGTCTGCTTTCACCAACAGTGGCAGCCTTCATGCTTCCTTTGTGTTTATAGATGTCTCACAGTAGCTATGTTAGGCTAGCAGTGATGCTAACATTGCAGCTGACAGCACAGACTAATTCAGTGCAATTATAGCCTGTGAATAGGCAGAGATTCCCCTGCAGGAGCAGCCAATGGGTCAGCCACACATCAGCTGAGCTAGCAAACTTTCACTTTCGACGCCGCTGTCATCACGACTGACTGTCTGCCGTGGTCCTTTCCAGCACCAAACCTTTCCATATCTTCTGCACTCTCACACTCCCCTCTGCCTCTATTCCTGGTGCAGACATTAACTGATATGTTTAGCAAGAGGCTTCCTGGATGCAAATAGACAGGGTCAGACTTAGAAGACATGTCCTATGCCCTCATAACTCAGTCCTCATCCACTGCTCACCAGCAGATGAGTATGGTCAATGAAAGTGATGTGTTTTTAGACAGAAAGCAAGCCAGTGCAATGCAATCATAGTTACTATGTCTGCTTGGTTTTAAGGAATAGTTCAACAAAAAAGCTTAGCCTACTCCCTTTCTTGCCAAGTTACATGAGAAAATGAATCTCACTTCCATGTCTGTGCGCTGACTACGGAGCTTGAGCCAGGAGGTGATTAGCTTAGCATAGCAGAGAGAAACAGCTAGCCTGACTCTCTCAAGTTCACAAATTCACCTTGCTGATCTCCTTGAACTATTTCTTGGCAGCCTGTGGTTGAGTGCAACGACTTCCCGGGTTCTTGTATCTAAAACTAAATGTTTAGCTTTAGAGGTGCTACTAGGCAACTATTGGCAAGAAAGCGAAGTGTACTTCCCAAAATGTCAAATTATTCCTTTAAAAGACTCTCAAAGCATCACGGCATGTGCATAATGTCACCTGACTTTTTAATATTCTGTTTTGAGAACAAAGTGAGGCAATATTCTAACATAGGCCTATTTAAAACAGGTGTTTTTACTATGGCTGATTTGACCTCTTCTCATAATGAAAAAAGAAAGCAAAAATAAATAAACACTTGGATGGGTGTGCCATCAGTGTAGGGCATTTAATAAACATCTTTTCTTATCAATGTCTATAGTGACTGATACTCTTTAAGGAGAGGCTAGGGAGACAAGCAAAAAAGCAGAGCACCTTTAATAGAGCTCAGCTCCACTGTATCATACTGATATAAAAGAGAGGAAACAAGACACAAAAAAGTGACTTAAAATATGTACATTTAAACACATGCAAGGCTGTATGTGATCTTTGCCTGCAGTGAACGACAGTCAGGAACAAAACATAGGCTAAATAAAGATAATCATATGAACTACAAACATATAGTTACAGAACACAAGATGGCCATGTTCAGACTGCAGGCCTACGTGACCCAAATCAGATTTTTTTGCCCATATGTGACTCAGATCTGATCTTTTATGACAGTGTGAACAGGAATCTGATCTTTCCCAGTTCGGATTGGGCCACTTCCATATGTTGTCCAAATCCGATACAGATCGGATCTTTTTAAATGCGACCTCAGTCTGGACACTCGGGTCGCATTTGATGAAACTTGAGCAGCTGTTCTGCTGTAGACGGAGCCGCGGTGAACGAAAAAGCTCCACAAAAAGCCGTAATTAAACATGTGGCTCTCTTCCTTCTCTACCTCGCTATCATCTGCTCACAAATTCCCTTTCTTATACCTAAAATCCACCGCACCGGGGCTCTCTTCTGAGTTACATGCATGCTACTTGTCCGAGCGGACACAGTGAGGAGAGAGAGACGGAGAGAGTGGGTTGTGGGGCAGCTGCGTTGTACAGCGCCAGAAACCGTAATGAAACGAACAGAAAGTTGTGCATACGTGTCATAATTCGGGAGAAATGTGACCCATGAGAGGACAATGAAAAACGGGAGTCTCCCGCTAGCTAACCGGAGAAATGTTGCTCCTCGTTTACTTCTGCAGCCTGCAACGGCGTGCTGCGTACGTGACATCGTGTTATTCTTCTGCGCATGCGGATCACTTTCAGGCCGCGGACAGGTTAGACTGGAGTCTGATATTGGCCACATTTAAATTATAATGTGAACTGTCAAACAAAAAAAAATTGGATCTCGGGAAAAAATCTGAATTGAGCATTAAGGCCTGCAGTCTGAACGCAGCCGATGTGACACATTTAAACTGCCAAAACCTTGCATAATCGCAGTCATCTCCATTCTTCGTTAACTGCGGGGCTTTAATGTACAATATGTATTTGCAAGTAGTAGTAGTTAAGCAGGTCATCCGTCTTCTCCTTTGGGTCAGTGGTGAATTACTTTTAAGTAGGGAGAGGAAGGAACAACAAAGGCTAGTTAATGAAAGAGGTATTTCACTGCACATAGACCCATGTAAATGTGTAAACCTATTTAGCTTAGATACTGTAATATGTGTAGCTTTTAGGCATTATCAGGTTTAACACTGTATTTGCATAGCATTGACCATACATTCATCCTCATTCACTCATAAACCATCCATATCTACACAAGTGAGAAAAAGGTATACAGAGGAAACCATTAGTCAATAATAATAATAATACGTCAAACAAAGAAGGATTTGCTTTTATTCTGTTGGAATTCCAAGGAATGGTCTGCTTAAGATTGGGTGGAGAAATATTAGAGCTTATTTTGCAAAATGTTTGATAAATCCATGAAGAGGGACGTACACAATGGCCACCACTGTACTGGATCAAGCAATAGATACGCCCAACTCTGGAAAAAATATTGTACATGTTTTTGTGTGTGCGTTAAATTGTGTTGGAATCTGAATGTGTTGGATCTGCAGCTCCAACTTTCTTCTTATTTTCAAGTTACAAACCATCATTTGAGATAGGAAGCTAAAATGTGACGTCACGCCATCAGCGAGATGTGATGGAAAAGGCAATATATGAGTTTGTGATGCTTCCTGAGGAAGGGCCTGATCCTATCATGACAAATGTGATAACTTGGTAGGTATACATGCATTTATGTGCAATTCAACGAGCAAACACACAAACAGGATGCACAATAAATATTAGTAAAATCAACAATGTACAGACTTAAATGTTTAAATGTCCTAAATTTGTCCAATTATGTCATGGGCTTGAGCTGGAAAATTATGTGCATTCCTGCTTTATTTGTTACAGAAATTAAATCACCACACTAAACTAACATGGATCAGACAAGCAAAGTCCATTCATAGGTAAGGGAAAAGAAAAGAAAATCCCATTCAGCTCAATCAGTTAAGAGCTTTTTGTTGAGTCAGAACCTCATACATACGTCAAATCTTTCCACATATATACAGTTACATACTATACACACCTAGTTTGTCTGCACAGTGTGTTCAGCCGTGCAAGTGTGCCCATTCTCTACCTGTGAAGTCATTACAGTCTAATCCCTGCCAAGGTACACAGTCATTAGAGAATATCAAATCTGCTATTCTGGGCTGGACACCTGGGATTGATCTATCAATCTATCATGCATTCCTTAATCCTTGAAAAGAAAATGAGGTGAGTTTTCAAATGAGCTGAAATCTTCTGCCTGGCTGGCAAATGGTGCGGTGGCCGTGATGAGGTTATGAGCCTGAAAGTTTAAGTAAAAACCAGCAGCAGAAAAAGAAGACCTCTTTATTTGTACTGTATATGTAAAAAACGTGTATGTGAGTCTGTATATGTGTAAGCATTTTTTTAAGCAAAATCAGAATGATGCAGTCCCGTTCTGAACCACAAAGGGTAGGGCTGTGTTTGTGTCTGCATACCCAAATGTCTAGCCCCAGAACAGCCTAGAAGAAGCAGCAGGCCTAATCTTTGTAGATGAGCGTGCATTTGAGATTAGCTTGTGCAAACACCTACACTGGTGATGCTGCAGGTCAAGTCTCCTACAGTGTTGTCCTCTTCCTTTCCACACCCCAGTCATGTTTTCTATCAATACCATCCGTCCATGTACATTGAGGACATGAGTAAGGATACTATGCATGTTATGTATATGATATGAGTGTCTGTGCACATGTATGTGGTTCCTAAAGGGGCAGGGTTGGGTGTGGAGATTCACAGAGGGGGCTGGCATCAGAATAGGGTCCACTGCAAGCAGAGTGCAGCAAAGAGAAGTGCAAGACTCCAGGGACGTGCCCAGCTGGCAGACGGTGAGCCCCCTATCACCTTCACTGAGGGGGGCTTGGAAGGGTTCTCATGCGGGCTGTCTCCTCCAGGCCGTCTCCCAATGGGTTTTCCTTCACTGGAGGCTTCTGTATGTGCTACGAGAGACAGAACCAGACAGACAGAGAGAGAAAGGAAGAGAGAAACAGACAGAGATAAATGGGTTGGCTCATCACGGTAATCATGGTAATCTGCTGTAATGTTCTGAGTCCTTTGGGCTTGTAAAATTGTATATTAGGGGCTCATCATCATCCAATCACCATTCCCATCACCTCATTCCAAGGGTTTTCAAAAACAATCAGACATAAAAATGATGTATGATTATGTCTGTTACAGTTAAAGTGAGTTCATATGTACACCAGAAGAAGCACAGCTGTGGCTGTTTATGTTGAAAGCACCAACCATTTATTTCTAAAGGGTGCTTTAAAATATTTCACAAATGCATTTACAGTAACACATGTATTACTTTTCAGCTACCAGCTCACTTTTATATCCTTTTGTCTAAATTACACACAATATACTGTACATGTGTCGCTATATACTGTGTAGTTCTGCCAATTGGGTAAAATAAAAAATGAACTCTCGCTGCCATGTTCACACACATATCATGGTGGACGACTGACTAGGTGTCAAATCTCCTGCAGCAGATGATATGGAGCCCTTGCTGCGTCTTTAGAGCCAATCAGAGAAAAATCAGCAATGACTGTGAGGCAGACATTAAACACACATACAAAATTACACACACAAACACTTTCCTGCTGACATTGGTGAAATCCCTGCTTTCCTTAAAGAGGACTACCCTCGTGTCTCTAACACTTGCTGTGTCACAAGTCTCTCTTAAACTTGATCACTTCTGTCCTCATACAGTGTCACTGCCCTGGCTCTCAACGTATCTAGTTCCTCTAGTTGTCTCACTTCCCTAGCCCGGATGTCACAGTTGTGACAGAGAGTATGGTACCTAGTTTTAGAATACTGACAGTGCCAAAGCCCAGTGTGAAAATGTCAGCTGTCACTGACACAAAAAACAGGCCACTTTTACAATGATTGCCACCAGTTAAACTGATCTGTCTAGAATTCAGTTGTGTAATTAAATACAGTTATAGCCTCCTCTTGACAGCAACGTGTGTTATAAGTTATCAGACATTACACCCACAGAAAATCTGAAATTTCATAGCACTCCAAGCAAGAGCTTTGAATACCTAACTAAATCACTTCTTCACTGACATAAAAGAACAAAATGTATTTCTCTCTTAAAGCGTCTTCCAATACTAATTTTTCCTTTCACACCTGCCATATAATGCGTATATCTAAATATTCATTGTTTTGTAGAACTGAGAATGCATCAACCCACCCGTACTGTGCAACTGGGTTTGTATGCCCACATGTGTATGCATGTGTGAATGGGGCTAGGCGGGGCTCTAGAGAGAGAAGTGTTTCCCGTGCCACTGGTTTTTGTTGTTCCAGTAGACAATAGACAAAGACATCATTTATCCCAAATCAGATTGCTGTTATTGTTTCAATGGAAATGTGCTGCATGTCATCAGGGAGATGTCAGAAAACAGCATTTGAATGAGCCAACACAACACTAATACTACTCCACTGCAGGCAAACCAACTGGCTAATTAATGTAGCAGATCCATGCCAGAACAACCAATTAGACAACAGTACTGCCAAAGTGTCTTTTTTTTCATATAAGGTAGACATTTTAGAATGCATGGTGTTTGAAATATATAAGAAGTGCCACCAGCTGGCATAAAAAAGAAGAAATGAAAGAAAGGTTTGTGTAATTTATATCATGTGTTATTTCCTTTACAATGCCTATCATCTGCAGCTGATGCAGCAAACTTTAATAAACTATAAATGAACCAAAGATCACACTACACTACACATTCCCTAAGGAAGTATTCTGAGCTCATTAGACCGGGATGAGACCCGGGAAAAGATCCAGAACATGTACAAGAGATTATGTATCCCAACCAGGGAATGTATCCTCCAGTATCCTCCACAATAAGATGGAGGACATGGTGGGGGAAAAGTACGCCTGGGCTGCTCTCATGTGCTGCTGTTGTGATCTGGTCCCAAATAAGTGGCCAGAATTTGAGGGATGGATAAATGTTGAAATCTATTTTGCACTGACAATACGTTTTATAAATAGATTTCAAGCAATTCTTAAAGGTCACATTATTGGCAATACTGTCAGTGGCGTGCAGTCTTGCAAACAGATGAACATCTGTTGTGGAATGGGGACAGTGAAGCGCTCCAAAACATAGCTTTGTCATTGGCTTCAGTTATACTGAAATGTAATAATGCATTTTGTTATATTTGCCTTGGAGTATTTCTATTAATTTATTTATTTCTATTAATATTGATTTACTACAAAAAGGTTTGTTAATATGGTAAAACTGTTTCATGGGCAGGGAAAAAAAAAACTTGGCCACCAATCTCCCATGGGTAAAGCAAAAAGAGATACTGTGATAAGTATTCTTGTCACATAGTTTGGAACTATTTATGTGATGATAATATTTACATATTATTTGATAATAAATATTTATCACATACTAGTGAAATGTTTACCATGATAACTTTTTCAGCCATATCCCTTAGCAACATCTGAAAAGCTTTTGATTATTAAACTAATAAAGTTGAATGAAGCACCAGAATCTTGAGAAAAAGACGTGTATTAAAATCCCTTAAAAACAAGCAACAACTTGAAGTACAAAGAAATGAAAAACCTGGAGGGCAGGAGGATAATGGAATGTGATGTTGTTGTCATAATGAGACAATGTTAGCACATAAGCCGTGCTTCATAAGCTGGCTCATGTGTAAATCCCCCAAATATGGTGAGGAAAAGAAGGGGGAATAAGCAAGACAGAAAAACAGAGGGTGGGAGGGAGTGAAAGATGACATAGAGGGTTAGAAGAGGAAAACAGTTAGTTTGGCTTTTCAGTATGAGAATGGCGATCCATCATCACTCATATCAAAGCAGATGGAATCAATCACCTTGGTCGGCATCAAGGCTATGCAATGGCACATCGAC
Source organism: Micropterus salmoides (assembly GCF_014851395.1). Lineage (NCBI taxonomy): Eukaryota > Metazoa > Chordata > Actinopteri > Centrarchiformes > Centrarchidae > Micropterus > Micropterus salmoides. The sequence goes on along the minus strand of NW_024040485.1, from coordinate 17,756,211 downwards.
ATGCTTCCCCCATTAAAGCAACAGTCAGTGACATATGTTCCCCAACAGCAAAAGACAAATGTGATTTGATTGGTAAAAAGCTTTATAATAGGCGATGAACAGTGACAGCCAGAGAAACAAAAAGAGACAAATAGAACAGGAGTGCTAAGAAGTATGTACAAGATCATAGACCTTAATATCTGGGAAGAAGTGTATAAATATGCAAATATATGGGCTCTTTACTAGTATAAAGAATAGATTGGGGTAGCTGTCATTTGTCATTAAGTCCTGCAGAAGGAAGAGGATCATATCACTGATATATAGTGACTGTGTTACCTTCATAACTACACATACAGTATAAATGACTCAACCCAAGCCTATAATTTCTTATAGAGGGATGTTCTGTTATCTACCACCTTGTTGACCTCTGTGTTGGCTAAGTGTGTGAGAAATGGTTCATAGTGTCCTTTGCTACTAATGCCTCTCCAAATGGGCAGCTTATGTGTTTGGAGGAGCCTCCATTTCCCAGTGGCCAAGGAGCAACAACAGCTGCTTCTAACAAGCCTGCCCACAGCACTAAAGAAGAGGTGGACCTCACGCTCTAGCCAAGAGGAAGGCGGGATGGGAGGGGAGGCAGAGAGTAAGGGAGGAATAAGGGTTGGAAGGTGAGTGGGAGGAATAACAAATGCCTGGGCCATCATTTCTTTGGTTCTCTGGGCAACCATGTAAATGTTCTAGTGCTTCTCTCCTCCCTCTCTCTCACTTTCCTTCTCTCTTCTCCTCTGTGTTTCTTTTGGTTTGCCAGCACAGCGCCACTGCTGCCACACAGATTAAATCCCCAAACCTATGCAATGAAAAGAAGAAAACTATTCTCAAACAATCCTCCCTCTGTCTGCAACTGATAACATTTAGTCTTAGTGTTCCTCAGCGCATCGTACATACTGCAGACAAGAATACACACATACAGACTGGATGAATGCACACAAACACATGTACGTACAAAATCATACACTCCTACACAGAAGCAGTAACAGGCAGAGAGTTTATTAAGGGATTCCATGGAATCCGATGAGTGAACGCAGGAAACTAAGGTCCATATGTGTTGTGCACATGGCCGTGTATGTGTGTGTGTGTGTGTGTGTGTGTGTGTGTGTGTGTGTGTGTGTGTGTGTGTGTGTGTGTGTGCAAGCCTTGGCTGAACACAGAACTGTAATCCACTAAGGAATGGTGCTACTGTATTTTTGACACATTCTTTTTTACCACTCACACAGGCAGACACATAAATATAAGCATGCGCAAGGGCAGAAAGATTTACGCAGGCTCATGGTGCATGCACACACACAGAGATAAGGTGATGGAAATTAGTAGTAAGATGAAATGTGATGAGTAAGTCACCGCTCTTCAAGGTGTGTGTTCAAGTTCAAGACACGAGAACATGCTTCAGAGACACACAGAAGCAGGGTTTGACTGGCAACAAAAAGCAGCCCGGGAATATGTTGTCAAGCGGCCACAATTTGAATTCAAACTGACCCAACATGTTTGTCAATCAACAAATCATTAATTTAAACAAATGTTAATTGTACTGTATGTGTTAGACTAATTTATAAAATGATATAAAATGCATTAATTGTCCAAGGTTTTCCTCCCCATGTATGTGTACCAAAAGCACAAATTCGAAGTTGTCTGACTCTCTTTCGGAAATTTTCAGATGATCAGTAATAAGTTGTATTCAATCAGTACAACCACATAAGAGCGCATAGCACATCTATTCTTAAACTATTTAAAAAGAAAACTGTTGTTCAGTGGCATTGGCTGGTCATCACACATACCTGTCTCCATAGAGACTTCCTCCAAACTTTTCCTGTCTGTCTCAGGGCCATCTGTTTGTCAAAAATGCATAAAACATCATTTTGATGTCTGACATGAGCATTAAATATAGTTGTATTTATAAAATTCATGACCATGTCCAACCTTGACATGGGCAAACAGAGTGTATTATGCAACAGACTTGTCAATCATTCTATTTCAGGTATTTAACAAATCATTATTATTGCTGTGCTGGCTATATATTATTTTGCTTTTGTGGTCTAGAAGAAAATTATAAAATTCACATTTTTATTTTATCCATTTACAGTTGAAGTTGTTGACCATTTTTGAACACTTTTTGAATTTAGCGTAAACTTGTCTAAACATTTGTGCAAGAGTCTGAATAGTTAAACCCTTGGAAACTAAAGCCTCTTTCCTTTTTTGGCACCGGACATCCTCTCTTTCTATCCATGTTTCGCCAACAAGTGCTTACATACTGCTAGATATAACTGACCGAGTGCTAGATGCTTTCAGTTTCAGTTGTGATCTGAACCAGCTATTTCGGATTACACTAGCCATGTCGCTGCAGCTAAGATGACCTATTGAGTATCTGTAAGCTCTATAAGCTAAATAATGCCGGAGCCGGAGAAAAAAACACCAGCTCTCATGGCTCAATACTGGGAAAATTCCATTACTTCCCAGTTCACGTCTGCACAGAAGTAAAGTTTATCCAACTGTTCACTCTTGTCACAGCTCTGCAAAGCGGCTGAATAATGACACTGCTGATTTTGTGGATAAATCCGCATATGCTGTAAAAGATCTTTATAAAATAGCCTGTCTTTGAAGCGCCAACTCACCATTTTTTCAGATACAGTGAAGTCAGAAATCCTTATTTGTACCATTAGTTTCTGTTATTAACAGTGACAGAGCATTCTCCAATGATCCAACCTGATCTGTGACCTTTGCAAGATATTTGCTATATCCTTTTGAAAGACAGAGGCTCTCTGTTTTCCAACTGAGGAAAGAGGAGCGCTTTTCACAAAGACATTTCATGATTGTAGATTTTACCCAGGTAATTTTGTATACTTATGCCACTTTGTGTAGATATGCTGTGTGATCGCCCTCATTTGAGGTTCAAAACATTAGGTTATGCAATACTGATAAATAGAGGGCTTGATTGCAACATTATCATTATTTTATCATCACAACACAAATTGCAATTGCATGTGAAGTCCCTTAATCTCAAAGTGGTACGTACAAGTCTCTTTTTATTCTTGGGTAAAGCAAGCATTACTAAGACACAGAGCTATCAGTCTGCCTCCGATCAGACCTTTGGACACCAATAAAAGACTGATGCTGCTCTTGGTGGCTATGGATCATGGGTGTCCTGACATTGTTTGGCACAGCTGACCCATACTAAAACTCTCGGGGTCACTTTGTTTTTTAAGGCTTCTCTTTCACTGTCTTACACATAGACATTTACCTTTTCAAGCACTGACACAAGGTTCCCTTATCTCTTTTCACACACACTTTCTTACAAAGGGATGGTAAGGTTAGAGGGTGGAGAGAAGGGGAGAATACATTCACACAGTTCATTACTGGTCATCCATCTCTGTGCTGTTTTTGTCCACGACTCACTCTTTATGTGGTGACATGTCAAGCCGGGGCTCCTCACCCCGTCATACTAATCTCCCTACTCCTTATTGTTAGTAACACACTAAATTTGCGCACGCAAACACATACACAAACTCATTTCTCTGGGAACTGTCCCTCTGGTTCACAGGCAACTTATATAGGGAATCCAGGAGTGGTACAGGGTGTCTGGCAGGCCACTCGAGGAGCTAAAAGGGCAAAAATACAGGGGCACCAGTGGGTACACGTCTTAGCCTACAGCTAACCTAGCAACGGGCATAGCAGCATGGCAACTCCAGAGCAGGGATCAGTGCAATGGAATCTGCCCAGTGCGATTCTTGGCCGTACTAGACTATTAAACTCCTTGGCAAGATTAAGATTTACTCCCCTATACACACACACACACACACACACACACACACACACACACACACTTACAGAAACAAATAGGCAAAAGGGGCCCTGGGAGGACAGTGACCTCCACCAGGCAATGTGACAGATTCTCAAGATGGAGGGGAATCCTGAGGAGAAAGCAGCCTTTATGCAATAGAGAAGTTCAAGGCCCAGTACAACTCCTTACTCTCACACACAGATGCAAACACATCACATTCCCCAACAGAACACTGATTTTGGATGATAGTGTTCAGCCACACACACACACACACACGCATATCTAGCACTACACTTGTGTGCACTCAAATACCAGATGCCTCATTGCATTGGCAGGTGTCAGGTTGTCCTTGTAGCCGACAAGCGTGAAGGATGCAGAGATAAACTCACATTCATATTCTTTTGCTCTCTCACTCTGAACACACAGGCAAACACACACACACATACACACTTCTTCGCCTTCCATCCATTATAGTCAAGAGGAAGTGCACATCAGGTAGCAATCAAGAGACACTGTCACCGTGTGTCTCCTGACATAACATTTCACACACGTATCCCTCCCTCTGTCCACTGTAGTCAGCCAAGCAATACACAAGTCTCACATTGCATGCTTTCACCTGTTCTGCAGTTTCTCTCTCTGATTTTGTGTGCAGTCTTGTCTTGAGTATTGAGAATCCAACGAAACATTCAAACCTTCAGGGCTTGCTGTCGATATTCAAGAGGCACAAGGGGATGTCATGGCTGTACAGAAAAGAGGCTTCAGTGTGAGCAAACTGTCATTAAAGGTGCTACCTGCTAAGTGACACCAAGTAGCAGCAGCAGTGCCCACACAAAAGTAAGATGCAGAGAAATGAATGCAGCCTTGTGTTCCTGTTCCTGTGCTCCATGTGACCGGCCTCCTCTGAATTTATCTGATCTAAGTGATACTTCAACTTCAAAGTGTTTTCAGAAATTTGTGTGGGTTAGAAAAAAAATGTGCTGTGATGTTATAAATGTTTGATTTTGTGGGGGTGAGTCAAATACTTTGATGTAAACTCTTGGCTGCATAACTGACTGTAGTTTTAGAATCAAATTACTTAGAACGGTGCAGTAAGTACGCTCTCAGTGGCCAATCCTATCTGATCTGTAATCAGCTGAAGCAGTGAGAGGTCAGCCCCCGCCCAGCCCAGGCCTGACAGTCTGTTCCAGGTTCAGCTCTAATTGGCACATCAATTATGAATAAGGGAGAAGGGCTTTGTCGCGCTCACCGCTGGTCAATACGATAGGCCTTTAATGGAGTGACTTTTCTTGATGCATACACATATATAAAGCCACACACAGACTCACACTGCAGGTAGTCAATACAAAAAATGGCTCATTGCTACCAACCTCTCATTATCCAACGTCTCATGCAATGCTAATGCACCTCTGCTATCTGAAGCAGATACTCTGATGGTGTTTTTTCTTTAAAACAAAAGTTTGCATCTTTTGAGTTAGAATCCTTTCATGCTTTCTGTCCTTCTACCCTCACCTAGTCTGTATTTCTCCCTGCATACCAGGCTGAGCTGAGACAAAGAGGATCAGACTCATCCCTGCGTATCCTTCTACTGTAGTTTTCAATATCAATGGAATGTCTGCCTTTATTTGCTCAGTGCAGTGCAGGAATGCCAGTTTCTGTGTTAGTAGACAGGGCTAAGCTCCAGGCAAGTCAAGAAAGTCAAGGAGGTCACTCCAGCCCCCCCCCCCACACCCACACACACACACACACACACACACACACACACACACATCCAATAGCCATCCCAACCCCCAGCAGAGAAGCCTGGGTATGTGCATTAATAAAGAAGCCCAAATAAACTAGAGCTATCACTAAGTCACCTCAGCTTTAGGTCTGTCTCTTAGTGTGTAGCCAGTAACAAAATATTGCCGCTAATTCAGAGGTGATTAAATCTGGTCACAATGACAATCAAAATGTTTAGTCTAAGCTTGACAGGGGTCCAGGATGGAATGGTTGTGTTCGAGAGTGTTTTGAACACAATAAAAGTCATATCCATTGGATTTGCAGCTTTCAATAAAGAACACTTTATGAGTCTGGACACCATCTTTAAAGTGCCATTTACTGCTTGGAAACCTGCACATGTTGTAGGGACTTCTTGTTATATTAATGAATAACAGCACATCTGTGGTACTGTAGTTAAGACTTTTATGCGGCTACAATATCACAGCTCTGAGTCACTAGCATTCCTTGTTCCTCTGCTATAAACTTCATAGCAACTAAATTCTAGCTAAACTCGAACATTCTAAATTCTTCAGAGGTAGTAACTCCCACCACTTCCTTTAGTTTAAAACCTGTTGCCACACCACAGAATCTTGGTGTTTCCCAAGCAGGGTCCCAGAGGTGTGCTGGAGAGGCTCAATCATAAAGACCTCACTGACACTGCTTAGAAAGGAAATGATGATGCTGGCTAATGAGAACCATTCTCCTCGATGGCCACATGCCTAGGGAGCCCTTCAAGCTAATGCTCTCAAAGTGCCATAAAAAACACAGGGCAGAATATGCCAAGCTAGAATGAAAAAGGAAACTACTGAAAAGAAAGGTGGAAGATGGTATAAAAAGGGATAAATGGGGGGCAGCAGGGAATGGGAGACAGAATGCTGATGTGTACAATAAAAAATGTGTGATATGGTGATTATAATAAAACAGAATATCTGTCAGGTAGTTTAAGTGCTAACAAATGGGTATGAGCACATATTAGTGTAGGATTATCCCTGTAATTGTGCTCTTTGAAGGTTGCCTTTCCACATATTCATTTCACAGGGAATGATACTGCAATTTCTCAAACTCATTCATAGATTTTGCCAAGAAAAGTAATGAGAAAATTATGCAATGTTACTGACAAAGTCAGATAGAACAAATAGATGACTCTGCATATCTGAGTGAAAATGTGACTCACTCCTCTCACATCCATCCGCAAACCAGACTATCTTTCTGCCTAGCCAAAGCCATCTCTGATCCTCGTGTTCCTTCTTCTCCAACCCTCCTCTGCCCTGCGGAGCTCTCACTCAGCCCCTTGAGCTCCAGATGAAAGGCAAAGGGAAATGGCAGTCCTACTGGTAATATCCGCACCCGGATACAGCCACCGCATCTGCTGGCCAGCCGGCCTCTACGCACGCCAGTCCCCAGGACCTAGGATGGGAAGATCAAGGGGTGGATTGGTTCTACCCAGCCTGGCAGAGAATACAAGCACCAAATCCCCCATCCACCCTCCTAACCTCCCTTTCTCACGGTATATTGAATCATAGGTTTATATGTTGCAATCGCCTTCTCTGAACCTCAGCCCTTAACATTTTTTCCATGTTAGTTGTACTTCCATGCCTCTGTTACCTCTTGTGCTGTAAGATCACATCATATAGCTCTATGGTATTACTTCTCCATTATTTTAACTGTCTCAAACCATTTAATTTCCCCTTTTCCTCTACCTCTGCTCTTGTATCCTCACTCAGAACCCAACTTGCAGCACTTCGCCCTTCACCATACTTTTCTCCATCTTGCATGTTTTCTAACATGAAAGGCAGGTGTGTGCTGGGTCCAGGGCAACGGCAGGCTGTAGTGGGCTTGGGGCCCATCCAGTGTAATCCTGCTAACACTGGTTTATATATATATATATATCCTGCACAAGCACAGTTCATTTCAGGAATGTGCTTTTTCTGCCAGAGCGAACAGCTGCTGCACACCTTTACGGCCTTATAGGCTTTGGACAGAAGTTTGCCTTTGACATTCAGGTACAAAAACACCGGCAACCCAAGAACATTATGAGACTGATATGTTCAAAGTTGAATCACTATATCAAGGCCAGGTTCCAGGTCTTTTGAACATTCAAGTGGTACAAACTAGATCTCTATAGAAGGGTTTTTATACAGCTGTGGATAGCAAAATATAAACTGCATATTACACTGGACATTGATAAATGGGGACCATAGATTTTGCTCTGGTGCCCTTCAGCCTTAAATTCAAAATCTGCTGATTGGAGCCTTCTCATGCCATACAGACAGACCTCTCCAAGGTGGAGAGAAAAGTCTGTGTGTGTGTGTGTGTGTGTGTGTGTGTGTGTGTGTGTGTGTGTGTGTGTGTGTGTGTTTCCACATAGAGTAGAATTCACTGTACTCCATTTTCTTACAAAGCCTTTTTTTCACAAAACTAGCAGCTGTAGATTCAGAGCTGTGGAGTTTACTTCCCTTGGGGTCACGTTTACACTCACACACCCCCCCACACACATTCGACCAGCTGTTTCCCTCAGTATGTGAGTGTATGCTTGGAGTGACAATACAAGTTAATATATTTGTCCTTCTGTTCAAGACTAACAGAAGCACACTGATCCACTCTTAAATCTTTCAATCTTGTCTTATTTAGATATGTATGTTCTTTGACAGGATGGCAAAGCAAAACAATCATTGCCAGTGGCTTCATTCTAATAGACAGGTTTAGTCACTTAACTGCATACCGTGTGAGCAACGCCGGGGGTGTCTTCACTTTCTTGATAAGCTCACCAGTGTCAGACAGATGGTGTTTGGTACCAAATGAGAATAGTACTTTCATGGCTTTACAATTCACACTTTTTCGCGGCACATCCCTACGGCTCAGTCACAGGAAGTGTTTATCCATGCATTTACTTCTACTTCTCCTGGTGGATGAATAACCTGCTTGGTTCGCCTTTTGTTTTTATGACTTGTCACACCTTTTATCACGCATTTTCAATCGTAAAGTCTTTTAAAGTTTTATAAAAGCTAAGAGAAAACTGTATATTTTCCTGCACTTTCATTATATATAAAATAACATCTCTTCTCCTTGATTTGTCTGTTTTTCCAGATCTGCAGAAGGCCGCAACAGAAAACAGAAACAGAAAAGGCTGTGCCTACACTGCCACTGAGATGAGGACAGAGAGCGAGGCTGCTGGACTCAAAGAAGCAGACAGACAAATAAAGTACTGTTCTACCTTTTGTTCCACAGACATTTGGAGTCTCCTCTCTCTTCCTAATGGAAAGATAGTGGTCTAATGTGCAACTGTGGGTCTTTTAGAGATTAATACATTAATAAGCTAGCTACAAATGAATAGCTCTTTTGGAAGGAGCAGCCATAGTGTTCCAGGGCTAATACAGTTAATAAGCCATAGACACGCCACAAAATGTACCACAGAAGAGGCTCTTATAGCTGCAGGCGAGATGGGTGATATGGTTCATTACAGATTCACTGATTTATTCTCCTGTTCATGGCTGTGGTCATGACCAAACCCTGTTTAGTTGGCACAAGCATGTCTCCAGGCAAGAGGAGTGGGATCTGAACCAAGCTCAACAAGTCATGACATCATGCATCATGCAGTATGTGAAAAGACACATTCATAGTTTAGTTTTCACATGGTTGTCGGTAATTATTTACTTCGTTATGTATGTACAAGCATCGGGGTAAGTATGCTCGTGCCCTATGTCCTCGGTAAGACTTCCAGCAGTTCCATCACATCTGAGTGATGATAGAGACAGCGAGTCTGTTCTCTGCAGATTAACGCTGTTCATTAGCTTGGTGATGAAGTCTCTCTTAGCAGAACTGTGGGTGGTCATGCCCCCTTTTAACATGGGCCTTGGGAGCTCTGCCACAGCTACACAGAGGCAAACAAATACACAGACAGATGGAAGGTAAAATATGCCTCCTAGCCCTATAATGCATTACAACCTCACCCAACTTAGATATTTGCAGACATTATCCATAATAGTTTAACCAATATTTGCAAAGTCAAAAGAGAATGAGATATATGTAAAAAACAACAACAAAAAACAACCATAACATTTGGATTTCTTGAGGCCAAGTGATATAATGTTACACAATGTCAGATGGACACTGGACTACTTACTAAATTACTTGAAAATTGCTGATATTTAGAAAAGAAACCTTGATCCCAAACTGGTCACCCTTCAAAGAGTACAGCATGTGACTGAAAACTGGAATTAAAGAATGCCTATTACCATAACCCTTATCCGCCTGAAAGCTGAGGAAATTGGCAAAAAGCTACCCACAACCGAGTTCAAAGCCAGGCTTGGCTGGTGTAAATGAATGATGCGCCAAAAATGGACTGTCCACGCGTCACACGACAAGTATTGCCCAGCTCTTGGCATCAGTCTTCAGAGAAATGGACGATTGTCTAATAATGTTGCCAATGCTGCTATTTGTTTTATAGATAACAATAGGCCAATCACCTTTTTCCATTAGCATTATTTGGTTACTGGGTGACAAATCTTCTTTTGAAAGCTAAAGGGCAGTTGTACAGGCAACATATTTTAAGCACACTCAAAAAGTTCTGTAAATCTCAGACAGTGGTTTTGATTGATTATCCCCTGCTGTTGGGATACTGCTGCTGCTGTCAGAGCCCTAAGAAAGGCTGGCATGTTTATCCACATCACAACAAAGAGCAGGGCAAAAAGCACCTGTCCAGAGCTGTGTGTATGTGTATGTAATGGCTATTGATTGGTGTATTAGCTGTATTGTCATGTGGACAGCTCTCTTGCTACACTTTTCTGAAACTAGAACAATATTTTTACTACTGCAGTAGTAGTAGTAGTAGTTTCACCACTGGCCATTGTCATCCGTAGTATGCTGACTTTGACTGAACCATTTTGCGTTGTGAGTGTTATTTTGCACATATGCCATTGCAGTGGCCAGTACTTCATAATGGGATTCATTTCTGTGTTAAAATATTTGCATTGACTGTATTGCAGCAAGTAGTCAGGTAAAATTGCATCAAGCACTATGTTACATAAATAAAATAAGGATTAGATTACCAAATGAGAAATTGTCGCCATTATTGGAGAAAACTGATGACCTACTTATTGTTTTTGTCTTTGCTGTCCCTTGCAGCAACATGGAACTCACTAGAAAAACAGAAGTGATAGCGTCTTTTCCACAGTCTTGGTTTGTATGCCTCTATACCTGTATATTACGTGAGCTGTTAGAACAGGAGGAGGGTTATAAAGACAATGTATTTGACACATACTGTATTTAGCATGTGAGAGAAATGAATAGTTAACACAGGAGAAGACAGGAAAATTATTATTTTTTATTTAACTGTGTCGTTAAAGTGTGCATGCATGTAGATCAATGTCACAATGGGGCAAAATTCCCAAATGTTTGAAGAGCAAGCAAAAACCAATTGATTGACAATGGTCAAAATTACATTTAACAGAACTAGCAAAAATATATAATGCTGTGACCCAAGTCACTAAAAAGAGATAAAAGGGTTGTTGGTATGTGAAAAGACCATCTTTTATATAGTTTTCAAATACATTTTGGGGCATTTTAGCCTTTATTTTGACAGCAGAGACTGGAGAGGTTACAGGTAATGAAGGGAAAGAGAGGAGGGATGACATGTAACAAAGCTCCTTGACCAAATTCAAAATGGGGATGTTGTCATTACATGGTCATAATCCTAAACATCTAGGCCACCAGGACACCCAAATACCTATTGTATTTAATTGGGTACTCATCATAAGGCACCTGTAAATGTATGTGGTTAGCTTTCTGTGCTTGTGTGCCTTTGCCTTGAACTGAGCCAACATGGTACATGTTACGTATGAAGAGACTGCTGAATCAGCATCTGGCATTTCTGCAGTCTTGTAAAAGATTTTGGCCAAAAAGCCAAATAGGCTCAGATTACTCCAGGGAGGATCTTATCACTGGGCCTGCCTTCATTGTGTCTGCCTGTTTGCTTTGGATGTCTCAGCTTACAGTATGTGCTGATGGCCTATTTACCAGCCACATGAAAAAAAAAAACAACCTTTATACCGAACCTGGGACCTTAATTTTTGCTCCTCCATATTCCTCTCTACTCCCTCCATGCTAGTAAGACAATGCTTCACACAAGACTCCTTTGTTTAACTTTGTAGGTGGAAAAAACCAACATGATAATTAGGGATGATTAACAAAATGCTTCTGCAGGAGATACAGTTATTCTCATCAAAGCCAACACAAGCCCCAACACCTCCTCACTGTGTGTGTGTGTGTGTGTGTGTGTGTGTGTGTGTGTGTGTGTGTGTGTTTGTATGTGGAGGGGGGGTATACTTGTGGGGTCCAACATCTTTCTGGAGACCAAAATGCTGGACCCTACAAGTTTAAAGGGCTTTTTGAATGGCTTCTTGTCTCAAGATCTGAAGAGCCTCCTGTGTCACCACCTTTGCTGTAGTCTCAAGGAGACACAGTTGGCAAGGATAGCGGAATGTGAAAATGTGTTTTAAAGTGAATTTCCCTTTGCCATGTAGGTGAATGAAAGAGTGACTTTGTGGCAATTCTCAGAAAACAATTCAAGGCTCACTGAGCTTGGAAAAAGAGAAAGGACGCCTTTTCAGAGGCAGATCTGTCCTTGGTTATTCAAAGCACAAAATTAGATGATTTAAGGCAGAGCACAATAAAAAATATAACAGTGATATTGTACATCCTCGCAAAGACTTGTGTGAACATCATGTGCTAGGTGTTGTGGTAAAAGGAGTAGGGTCCTTAGTGCGGAAACTTGCACATTATTATTATTATTGCCAACAATATTGTAATTGGTAAAGGGAATAGAGGCAAGGGGTTTTGTGTGTGAATTAGAGTGTGCATCTGGAGGTGGGCATGTAGTACTTACAGGTCTGGCCTTGACTGTCTCCTGAGGCTTGACATCCGTCTTCATCATCACAGTCTGTCGTGCTGCCCTCTGTTTCACCACTGCCCAGCTCATCCCAGGCCTCCATCTGGTCCAGTTTTGGAAACTTCTCATGGGTCTCCTAAACCACAAAGACAGTGATACAAGGTTTATTACACACTGGTTTATGTATAACACTCATTTCACAATGTCATCTTAATGCCTCCTAACACTGTAGGCCAATCCTTATAGGAAGTAACTGACTGAGTGGTGTAATGGAAAACAAACCTGATTCTCACTGGTTCAACACTGGTGTTCAAGAATTCTTTGGTTATCATATACTAAGCTAAGGGTCTACTCCATAGGTATCTTTGTGAAAGACAGAGGCAATTTGAAATGTGTATGTGAAACACTTTAAAAGACATTTGTATTGCACATTATAGATATTGCAACCAGTAAGTTGTAGAGTGTTTCCAAGTGGAATATTGTGTTTTCTTGTGTCCCCTGTGTCTCTTTTCCTGCTCTGAGATATCAGTCCCTGGAAATGTCAGCAAGGGCCCAATAGATGATACATCCTTGGGAAACAAAGGAGCAGTTTGGGTGGTGTAAAGTGAGGGCCCTGGGTGGTAAGATGATGTGTTTACAACAATTATAATTAAAACCACATTTTAAGACAAGCATTGGTTACAAGCATAGAATCCCCAAAACAAAAGGGAGTTTTACAACTATGTTACATTTCCAACTGTTTTAGATGAAGCTCAATTTACTCTTCCATTGGTAAAGTTTACACGGCACCAAAGACATTACCCAATGCTGTAACACTCCTCATTTAGTTGAATGATTTATTCGTATGGCAATTTGACTGTCAAACATGCAACCTGCAAATATCTACTGACATCTGTTTATTTCCCCTCAGTGCAGCATCAGTCAAATGCATACACTATAAGATTACTTCACTGATAAAAAGAATAGATCATCTGTATTTTCACTTCACTCATGCATCTAACTGTGATCAAAAACCTGCACCCATAGGAAGCATACCAGAGTGACCACAGTCCTGCATGAAGACTTTCTCAGCCTGGAGCATGAAATACTACCCTTTATGATGTTCCTCCAGCTCAGCATGGGGCCAACTAATTGGACCACCTGCTGGCCCTTCCTGCTGTCCACTATCATCAAGGTAGTCTTTGTTCCATCACACCATGTCTGACAAGAAGCTCTTCTGACTCAACAACAAATGATCCTTTGGAGTTTGAAGATAAGAAAGTAGCATGAATACCATATTTGTAAAACATATACAGCTATAGAGACACAGTTTATATGTATATATATATATATATATATATATATATATATACATTTCTATATGCATATGCACGCACGTACACACACACACACACACACACACACACACATACACAATTAAACATTCATGAGAAAGCTGACAAGATCAATCCTGCTACACAGCTGACCTTCATATGGGGGAACAACCACTAAAGACATATTGAGAGGTGCGTGGGAGGAATGGGGATGGGGCTTGGGGTCTTGAGGGATGACTAATATTCTTGCCATTGACACCAGACTCTCACACTCAACACACCTGACAGCAAGGGTGACCTTTAACTACTTGTCTCTTAAGTCTTCAGCATCCCAAAAGAAACATTTCATGAAAGCAGCCAGACTTGTATATAAGGCTAACATTGCAAAGCTAAATGTAAATAAATACATTTAGCCATGTTAGCAGCTCTGTGAGCCTGCACTAAAGCGCTTATGTTTATCTGCATCAGCATGCTTACAGTGACAGTGTATTGGACAACTCATGACCACACTAAGTTAAAGATCAAAAATCAGGGTACGACCAAAGTCAAAAAGATCCATCCTTAGTGGGCAAGTTACTCAAAAATTTTAATATATTACTAGTTACTCATTACTCCTTAAAAAGTAATCATATTACTTTACTTATTACTGGGTGCTAAAAGTAACTAGTTGCGTTACTCGTTATGTTACTATATTACTTTCCAGTGCTTCCCACAGAATGGCGCAGGGTGTGGGTCGCTGCTAATCTCGACAACCCAGCTATATTCTAACTTTGGACAGGTTTGTGCAGCACTGTTCATGAGAGAGGGAGCGAGAGTGACAGTAGCTGCCGGAGTTCTATTTCATTCTTCCTGACTGCCAGACGGCAGTGCTTTAGCACTGGATGTCTCCATCCCGCATTTGCGCAGGTCAAGTAATTATACCAACAAAGTCAACTGTGACTATACGATGACGTAGGGCGGATGCCCCAGTATAAAAACCTCACGTCATCACACAATCAGTTCCTTCAGTCTTCTCGCATTGAGGAAACAACACAGGTAAATTCAGCTCGTTGCTTTTAGCTTTTTCTCCCGGGCCTCTGATGTTTTTTCTCAGGGATCTGAGGGGGGACCATTATGTGGGTCGGAGGCCATCCGCCTGCTCACCCAGGTGGATACCCTCTGCCTTCTCAGTCCCTCCTTCTAAGCCCTATATTGAAGAGCTCCAAAGGTACTGGTCAGACCCCTAAGTTACTCTCTCATCACACCAGTGATTGCAGGAACTTGGCTGCCATGCAGGATGCAGATAACTGTGGTTTTGACCATACGGCCGATCATGGGCCTTATTGGTAATTCCTTTTCTCACCTCATTCTGGCTCTTTCTCAGACCCTGCAGGAGTCTGGTTTGGGCTCCTCGGCTCAGACTCTTAGTGATGCATCCCTACAGGCCATTGCATTCATGTCTTGGGAGCTTGGAAGGTTGATGTCAACAGTGACCCTGGCACGCCGCCAGGTTTGGCTGGCGTAGTCCCCTCCGTCAGAGGGGTGTTGTCACACCCTTGTTCCCATCCTGTGGTGCCGGGTCAAATGTTTGGACCAGCGGCTCAGCAGGCACTAGAGCACAGTGTGCAGGCAGATCAAGCCAGGGAGCGGTTTGCTGGCCTGAGGCGGGGCCCAACTTCAGCTCTAGTCCCAGTTTCACTCATCCGCCTGCTCACCCAGGTGGATACCCAAGAGCGTCTTGCTACTCTGGGCACTGTGATCAGCACCGGCATACTCCTGCCGGGCCAATTCCGAAGAAGGATGGCGGGTTTCACCCAATCCTGGACCTGAGGGGGCTGAACAAGTTTTTAAAGGTGCTTCCATTCAGAATGTTACGGATGGCAGATGTCATCCAGTCAGTCACGCGGGGGGGCCTGGTTGTGTCAATAGACCTCAAGGATGCCTATTTTCACGTGCCTATTGCACCACACCACAGGCAGTTCCTGAGGTTTGCCTTTCAAGGACAGGCTTACCAATTCAAGGTGATGCCGTTCGGTCTCTCACTGGCCCCTCATATATTCACGAGGTGCATGGCAGCTGCCCTTTCCCCAATGCAAGCCGCAGGATTGACTATCTTGCCTTACCTGGACGATTGGCTAATCATTTCCCCAACTGCAGAGCAGGTGGTGAGGGACGTAGATACGCTCCTTGGCCATGTGAACTAGCTGGGCCTTACGGTGAACTACACAAAGAGCAATCTTACACCAAGTCAGAGGGTAAATTACCTGGGTATGGCACTCGACTTTCAGTTAATGAGAGCCTCCCTTACCCCAAAGAGGGTACAGGATATCCAGCAGCTCCTAGGTTGCTTTCAGAGGGGCAGGGTTTTGAAATATGGCCTTTTCCCATGATGCACTGAGCTCCTTTCTCCTCTTCTTTCTCTCCCTCTCCATGCAACCTCATCCCAGGCTTAGACCATCAGGTGTCACTGTAGTGCCACCATGGGACTTGAAGGTGGTTTTGAGATCCTTTTGTCTGACCCCATTTGAACTTTGGTTCAGACCTTGGTGCGGACTTTCAGGTGTGAATGCCCCCTAAGTTTCACGTTGCTGTGCTGCGTTTTTGGGAGATGCTTCATTAAATTAAATGTAGAATTGTGCTCTTTGCATCTTAGACTGTGACACAATAATGCCAATACTTACACCTGTGGAAAGAACACCTCTCTCCCTCGTTCTACATTCTTCCTTTAGTTTTTGGCTATCAGTTGACATGAACAGCAAAGTCCAGTGCCACTGAGCTGCCGTACAATCACGCATTCACACCAAGGATGGTGCGTTCAGTAAGGCAGTAACGCAGTATTACTTGGATTAGTTACTGTAATAATATACTGTTGGCAGTAATACTGCTACAGCTCAACTTCTGTCAAAGTCATTACAAGAGCATATTGGTATTCTTTATGTCTTTCTTACCAGAGTAGTGATTGCCGTTTGAGAGTGGAAGAGGAGACTGAAAACAATTCAAACACCAGTACTTTTGATATTGTAACTCAGCTGTCATGTCATGTAAATGCGCTGCCCTCTCACTCATGCCTGAGTGAGTGAAACAAGTGCTACAGTGAAATGAGTCATGTACAACCACAACACAAGGCCGGGCTTCATGAAACTGGAGTGGGCCCTTTAGTAGAAGCAGGTAAAACATATCACTTATGGTCACCACAAAAGTGAAAGCCATTGACAATAGCTCGGTGGCTCAGTTTTCCCAGAAGGACACAAAAGTACAAGCGGATTACTGTGAACAATATTCCACGCTGGTTACAGCATTTTATGGCTATGGATTGGCTCACATTACAACCTGTTCTTTGTGTGTCCTGTACTTGTTCCACCTGTTTCGAGGCTGCAATGTGCTATGCTGAAGAAGGAGAAACTTTGGTTAGGGGACTTATAGGAGACACATTAAAAATCCCATTTCCTATCTATGCTGCACCATGCACTGTACTGTTCTCATCACACCATGATACACAATAATTTATATGCAAAAAATAAGCTACAATTTAAGTAACTAGCCAATGCATCGATGCAAATATTTTAGCAGAAGAAGCAAGAAGAGGGATAATGGAAGACTGACAGCAAAAGAGAGAAAACATCTTCCTTGGTTTTGGACAGCAACCGTGAAACCCATTAACCTTTTTCTATGTAAAGCAGCTAAATAAATTCAGTGCACATTCCATGAGTTTATAAGGAAATACTCTGCTGAACAGCAGAATGTTGTGTACCATTTGGGTATTAAGCTAATAACCGTGCCGTTCAGGGGACGTTTAACACAATGCTGCTTGGCCCAGCTGTCCTTAAAGCATGTTAATTAGGGAAGGAATCAATTAAGGCGCTGTCGCTGTGGAAACCAAAGTCGAGCCGCTGTAGAATTGCTGGTTGGCTGCTGTCCAATGCAGTTTGTTGGTTTGTTTTGACTAAGTTAGGACTGCCATGGATTTATGGTATTTCTTTCTGTTCACACACACAAAAATAAAACATTTCTATAAGACCTGCTTTCTTTCTGCTTGGCAAGTGTAAAGTGAAGCCATTTCTCTTCGGTGCTCAGGGTCAGACACAAAAAACTTTTTTCATTTTAGATAATTTGAAAATGTCTTCAGTTACATTATTCCTTTATAAATATATCAAGGTGACATAATGTGAGACTGTAGTACAAAGCGCACTGGTGTTTTGTAATAGATTTAGTATTTTTATTCACTAACAATATGAGGACTGGGTCAAGACTGGAATGTGTAAACGTGTTGCAAGATCAGGTCAACATTTAGTTAATATTTGCAATTGCATGTGCTGCAAGTAAAACAAACAGGTATTGAGAGACTGAGAAGAAAGGCAAAGGGGAGAAAGCAGAGGAAGAGTTTAAGAGAAAGAAATCGTGTATATTTATTGAAAGTATTCAGACAGGAAGACTGAGCTTGTAGATGTGCAAGCAGGTGAGGCGACTGAGAGTGGAAGGGTGGAAACAACAAGATGCCAGCCTTTATATTTATACTGAAATTACCCTGGCATCCGAAGACAAATCAGGTATGCCCATAAGGCTTTGAATAAAATCCCAAATCATGAAATATTTTCTAGTGTTCATCTCACCCTGCCAACCCATTCTCCTCTCTCTTTCTTTTCAAAAGCATTCTTCAGTCAGAGGATGGTGGGGCAGGCTTGAGAGCATCAAGGGCTGAATTCCTGCATGTATTTGACTGCATCCTAGTCACACTAAAATCTGTACTGCCAGAAGTAACCAATCACCTTCTGAAGAAGTTTGAAAGAAAGATGTGGCTGAAAGGGTGTGAGAGTGAGACTGTGTGTGTGTAACCTAACCAGGAGGCTACTGTGGATACAATTTCCAGTTTTATGTGGAAAGAGAAAATATGACTATGAAATATAAAAATGTGAAAGGTGGTCAACAGGGATTGGATATGGATACTGCAACTGTTGCAGTCATTGTGTAAGCATGTGAGTACACACGTCTATGCATGTATAATATGTGGGATACTACTGTCAAACCAGCGAACCAGGATCATAAGTCATAACCTTGTATGCCCACATTGAGACATGTGCTCTTTTTCCTCCCTGACTATTTGAAACAGTATCACCTCACTGAGCGCAGTCGTGGTAAAACTGCATATGTGGATAGAGCAAAGGAGAAGGAAAGGAAAGCCTGGAGGAGACTGAAGGAAAAAGTGACAGTGGTAATATCTAAAAGTCCTTCCAACTTCTAAAGTAAAATTCTCTCCGTTGTCTCACATACTGTAGAGGCTCACAATGCTTTTGTGTAAAAAAAACATCAGCTGAGAGATATGTACTACATCTGTGTGTGTGTGTGTGTGTGTGTGTGTGTGTGTGTGTGTGTGTGTGTGTGTGTGTGTGTGTATACATCCCTGGTTTCAGAGGAAATAGCTACAATTCTCTCTACATTTCAGATTGCCTGACCAACAAAAGGCGACTGAATTGAGAGAAAGTAACAGACAGAGATGGAGTGACAGGCTGCAAACAAAAGTAACTGCTCAGCCATCCAGTGCTGCTGATTCTGGAACAGATATGACGTATCCTTTGTGTGGATTAATGGTGTCTGTTATGGCCAACCAGTTTCCAGACATGGAGAGCCTTTGACTGGCAGATTAAGCAAGTTCTGGACTGGACAGCAATGGTAGCTGTCAGGATCTGGACTTGAGCAAAAGCCTGCATTGCCATCCACAACATGGAAAATGAAACAGATTCAAAAGTGAATTTAAAATCAAAGGCGCAACAACACAGTGAGCCAAGTACTTTTCTGCTATTGTCCTTTTCCATGGCTAAGGATGAAGCCAATAAAAACTCTTTATCCAAAGCTGACAGCCAGATATTTTGCTTTGTTGACTTTTAGATGTGAAATATGATATCCCACAAAAGATTAAGTTTTTATTCTAAAAAGATCGCTGACCACCACCTCACACAAAAACATCTAGATTCCATGCAGTTACCTAATGAAGACATCATATCAGCTCAGGCAAAAGAAAGGAAATTCTATTATCAGTCTATTATATTATACATTTATTATCATATGTGTGGACACACTCACTCAACGACCACATGCACCTCTGCAAATGCCACGCAAACCTCCACTCTGTCATTTTGGTGAAATTTTTTTTTTTTATATTTCTGCATCTGCATCAATGTAGAAATAACGGCAATTATGCTTAATGGCTGAAGGCCATGTTTTTCAGACTCATGATTTCCGATTCCAAGTTATTGCCAATCACATTAATCATATGTGTATAGCACCATCAAATTTTGCCAGATTGCTTGGAGTAAAACAACATTACGGTCATGCAAGTTTGGTTGCAATTACAAAATGCAGGTTGGACATAATTTAGTGGAGTATTGAAGAAAAACTGTTTAAAATGGCTATTTGTTTTCCCTCTCTTGTCTACCTGTCTGTTTGCCTTCTTTGGATTTACCTGGTATTCTGACCCTTAACCGCCTAGACCAAGTAAACTTGAACTTTGTTTGTATATTGCCTGTCTCTGAGTCTTGCTTCTGAGTACACTCCTGACAGGTTTGTCTTGAACCACGGAATGCAGGAAAACTAGGGGTTATGAGCTAACGCTAAATGTTTTCACATGCTTGTGTTTTCTGCAACCAAAAAAAATCTGTTATTCGTTTGCCAATGGCCTTAATTTCCAACAAATGAACATGAAACAAACATCAAAAACAAAAATCACTTGTACTTTTAAAAATAAGTCAATTTCTCAGGAGAGAACGTTGGCAGAGACAAACACCCATGCACTGCAAGCTAGTACAAGCTGATTCTGTTGCTAACCATTAGTGACACATTATTGGCCATGACCTCATGTAAGCCCCATGAGTCAATCACAGCAACATGCTGTGGCGTTGGCCTGTCACACCCTACTCCTGTCTAGCACAGATTGAGGCAGATTGTGTGTGTGTAATGTGTGTACAAGTGAATAAACTTTGGCTTCTGTCAGGCAAATGATGGAGATGTTGTTAAAAAAATATATGACAGTTTGAGTGACATCAGTGGTTTTCTGAGAGCATGTTCCAACAGCTACCTAGCTGATGAAAAGTCTGGTCTGTTAGATGTATCGGTCATCAGACAATGAAGGCCTCTGTTGTGTTGCTTGGAAGCAGAAGCCTTCCAGACTTCAAACTGGGCTACAGAAGTCCTTATAAGGCAGGTTCAAAGAGCCCCCCCGATATGGCACCACTCCAAGTCACTTTCCATCAAAGTCCATCATTATGGTCATCATCAACCCACAACCCTTTCTCAATGCAGGTTCTACAGTTCACACAACTTTAAAACAGTGCATGTGATACAGAGAACAAGAAGAGATGGTATCTTACTTCTTCTTTGACTATCTATCTATCTATCTATCCCAAGATCAATCTTTGCATAGTAATGTCTTTACTTGTTAAAAAGGGTACGGTCAGGGATTCACAATGTGTCTCATGTCATAGTTGTTCAGAAATTGAATTGAATTGTGGACACAAGTTGAATTAAATTGAATTTAAATGGCACTTTCTGAATCAAAATTGGATCAAATAAGGAAATCAGTGCCAATATCCATACTTAATTAAAACCCTCTATGGTATGGGCATCATACCCATTTTTGGCTTCGTACACTCTCACCATACATCCCAAAATATGATGCATTACTTTAAAAGAGTTGCAGGGCCTTAAAGGTTCAGTGTGTAAGATTTAGTGGCATCTAGTGCTGAAGGTTGTGAATTGCAACCAACATTCCAGTCTAGCACTGCCCCCTACCCTTTTAAAGAGCGTAGGACAGCTACGGTGGCTGACACAGCACAAAAGGTGTCTCTTCTGAGACAGCAGAGAGTAGCCAGTCAAGAAATGAGGTTTCTTTAGATATATTTATTTCAGTTTTTCTCAGCCGCTTTGGTGCATTTCTCAGATCAGAATTGAATGAATGAAAAGTTCTTGTTCAACCTCCACATCATCTTGTCACTTGTGCACATCATAAAAGCAATTTCTCATTGTTTTGAACAAATTGCAAATGCTTTGACACACTGAAGCAAATTATTATGTACAATTGTCTGCTGTTTCCTACATTATCAATTGGTTATGTCCTGCTGATCACAATCACAACAATACCAGTCTCTGTTATAGTTAATAGTCTTACCCCACAAAACATCTAGGCACAAGTTCATTGCATATGTCACTACATGCAAAATGGCTGAACACGTCAAAATCAAAGTTAAATAAAGTCAAACTTCATTGTCATTCTCCACAATCAAGTATACAGATGAACAAAATGTTTCGTACAGACCAACAAAATAAGAATAGATAACAACAAATTACAACATACAATATACAAAAATACACAGTGAGTAGTGAATAGTGCAATATATATAATGTACGCCAGTAGATGTATATGTGTTCATGTATGTATATATGGAGAGAGAGAGAGATCATCCATATCTGTTGATAATATATTCTATACATGTCACTTAGACTTTTTTTTAAATAAAAATCTCCTTAGTGTAGTTGATGAATCGGTATGTATCTGAATGAATCTGTGACCTGACAGACATCAGCCTAAGGAGTGTTTCACATACTTACATTTCTAATTTTGTAATTTCTACCGTCATGCTATGCAGTCAGTGCTTTCTTTTTCTTTTCTGCATCACAATGACATGGTCTGTCAACAAATTATAGTACAAACAGTAAAAAAGTAACTGTGAATCCTGTCCAAACTCTTGCAATGTATAACTTTATACTGCTGAAATTGATATGACATATTGAAAAGGTGCAGCCTTGTGTATTTTCAATCATTGTCATCAAAACCTAAGCCATAGTTTACATCAGAAAACACTTTACAGAGTACACTATTATATTGATAACATGACTAAACATTCAGACTATCTTGTTCGTAAACAATGACACAAGGACTTGTCATTCTGATGGCACTGACATGTTCAATGACATAAAGATTTGCTTTTGAGAGATAGACTAAGGATTTTCCACTGGCTACCTGTCCGTTAAAGGATAGATTTTAAGATTTTATTGCTTGTTTTTAAGGCCCTAAATGGTTTGGCACCACCTTATCTGGCTGATCTCTTACGCCACCATTCTCCAGTTAGAACACTGAGGTCAACAAATCAACTGCTCTTGGATGTCCCCAGATGAAAGATAAAAAAATAAGAGTGATAGAGCCTTAGCAGTGGGCGCCCCCATCCTATGGAACATTATCCCCATGCATATTAAAGCTGCACAGACCCTACAAACATTGCTTAAGACGCACCTTTTTGCAGGATGGACCCTCGCCAAAACTCGCCAGCAATAACATCTGGCCTGCGGTCAGATTATGGTGCTTTGATAGTGGCAAAATATATAAATAATAAATACTTTGATAGCGGTGCTGAAATAGATCTCAGTCATGACAGCAACAGTTACTCACATAATCACTTCCTCTTTAGTGATTTAAAAATAAATAAAAGCGTGAGAAGCTTGTTTACTGTAATGCTGTAATTGGAGTTGAACTGAGCTTTTTGGAAGGTCTGTAGCCTGCTTGACACACTTCTGAAAGAGTCGTCAGAAAACGTGATTCCGTGAAAAACATGATATGAAAAAGCGTCTGTAGGTTGTGGATCAAACACCGAAACACAAACACTGCAGCAATATGGTTGAAAATATTGCTCTGATGCAAAACCTATTTGCTGACGCCTGCAGTATATTATTACTCCTTCTTCTTCTTCTAACATACGTATTCAGTTTAGTGATGAGTGTCTGCACTGCCTGAATTCTACCAGAAGTAGAACAAGAACGTAGTGATGAAACGCACTCAGGAGCGCTGTTTTTCCGTTTTCAGCTACTGTAGAAACATGACGATGCAACGTGGCGACGTCCATGGAAAGGGGTGCCGGTTATAAAGTTATAAATGGCTCATTCTAAGGTAATAAAAACATAAAGGTTTATTATATAAGGTCTTTACACCACCAAAAACATAGTTATGGATCCTATTTTGCATTAAATATTATACACTAGACCTTTATGGAAACCAATAGCAGTGTTAAAATTTGTCACATGATTCTCTGATATGACAGGTAGTGCAGTGACAGGTACGAGTATAAGATACGGAGGAAAATCCATTAAATAACTTGTTTTCACTTATTGATAATGACTTGCATGTTGTTGACATTCTATATTCTGTCAACTTCCATAAGTATTGAGCCAAAGATGCTCGCAAGGCATATCAGAAAAAACGCCAGAAAACTGAAGACACGCATTTAAATCAAACACAAATGATGGAATGTAACTCTGTCTTGATTTTCAGTGTGTTTTTGAAGTTTGGATTTAAAGATTTTGATTGTAAACTTTGTCAATATTTGTACTTCATTCCTATAGGCGGTTCCACAATGGTACAATGTTGCCTGAGGGTAACGTTCAGACAAACAAACCCATGTAAAGAGTTTATCTTTTATATTTTCAAATTTAAAAGACCATTATCCCAATTCAAATATTTTCACCCTTCAAATATTTTCAACCTCTTTCCTTCAATGATATTTACTAAATATTTGAAGTCACAGGAGTTTTAATCCCTGTTGCAGATAACTAAAGTGCTTTGACTTACACAAATGCACACCTTATTACACTGAATAGGAGAATTTTCATAACTCTGTGCCATAACCAGGAACCCTTCACATATTTTCTCCATATGACAAGAATCACTGTCTTCATGGAATTGAAACCCACAAGGAGAGTAGATATGACCCAGTGTGGAAAAACAGTCACAGTTTACTGGATTTTTATGAGCTTTGCATCTGATTATGATGGTAAAAAAAATGGTATGCCTAAATTAGAGTCTGGGTTCATGATGTCTGCTTGCCAAGCATCCAGAGAGCCCTGGGCAGTAAGACTTGTTGCTTTATTGTTGCCACAGCAGCAGCAAGGAGCAGCAGAGCTCCTGTGAAGGCCAGCTCCATCATCATCTTCAAGTGGAAAGAATCTGTCCCCTCCCTGTGACGGGCTGCCAGCTCAGCCCCGGCTCTTTCTTCCTCCCTGCACTCCACTAACTTTTTCTCAAACCCTTTCTGACTGCTGCAGGCATTGCTAAACATAAAAGAGAGCTATACTGTGAAGGCATATTGAAGCCACAAAACCAACCATGGTTGTCTCATACGACTAAACCTATATGCTTATAAGAGTAAAAATAAAAACATTTTATTTTGTTTATTTTTACAGTCTTCTAAAGAAATTGTCCCTGCTGTAGCTGATAGATCCGAGGGTTGAATGCATCCACAGAGGGGACGTGTTGAGTGTGTGTTAAACACAAGTAAGGCTTCTCTGATGTGGAACCTGACCGGGCCACTGGCCAAACCAGACAGCAAAGCAGTAGTCAGTCTCATCAATCACACACACAGCGGGCCTCTCTGTACCGGATTGCTATGCTTGAGCCTTTCCAACTCTCCATTCACCACAGCTTTCACCATTTCTAATGATGTTTTCTCTGTTTGTGTGTAAAAAAGCGTGAGAATGAGCGTCTTGGTGTTTTTTTCCTGCACTGCGTGTTGCCACTGACTTTGCATTTACCAAAGTGCAAAATGACAAACTGACAAATGATCCAGCCTAAACACTCACATGGAAACAGATAGACCATTGTAAAAGGATCCCCACCCAAAAACAGCTGGACTCATGGCCGGCAATCAAAAATCCACTTTGAAACATTTATTGTCCACATTAGCAATATTTACAGGCAGGGAGAAAGAGGATAGTCAGAGGAGATACACAGGGGAAGCCATAACTTGGCTTACTCACTTATGGACCCTTTTTATAGGAGGTCAAGAGATTAGGCTTTTCCTGTGTGTGTGTGTGTGTGTGTGTGTGTGTGTGTGTGTGTGTGTGTATGTGTGTGTGTTTACAGCTTTTACATATTAGATTCTACTTAGAGGTGTTTATATGTGCAACTGTGTATGATTTCTCTGTCCTCTTCCACCTTACAAACCTGTCTACCACAGGTTATGTGTATGTCTGTGTGAATCTAAAATAGGCCCCATGTGTACTGTATTTGCAAGCTTGTGTGCATACCAACACACACACTCATTTTGTATGAGGTTCTGAGTGCTTTAAGAGGAGAATGCCATGAGCAGATGAGGGGTCAGAGTCTGTGATACATCAGCGGCAGTTTCCCAATCCTCTTAGTGCCACAGCACTCTGGGTCTAACTACTCTCCAGTAGGTAAAAATATACACGTCTTAACCTCACTAATCCTGGAAATGGAGGTTATTCAAATTTGCAAAAGCTCAGATTAGGGATTCATTGAAATACCTGCAATACCTTTTAAATCGAAAAAGAGAATATGCATGCAAATTAAAATCAGTCTACTGTGCATAGGTTTTTCTTATTTTTTTAACTGAAAATAACAACCCAAACTAGTTTCAAGGATGAAAGAAGACCAACACACTGATGTGCCTAATTGTACCGCTAACACTGACACAAAATTCAAATCTTCATCCTAAATAAATCATTTGTCATTTGATCATTTCAGTCTTCACTACTTCAAAATGACTAACTTCTCTAAGATGTCCTCACTGTGAACGTCTGAAACTCAAATGCCTTTCAAAAAGATAAAAGTACAGGAAAACATGCACAAAGAAACTAAATTAACAACTGTAGAGACATAAGTTTGATTATCTCCAGTCCATGGGAGACATCACAGCAAATGCATTATTTAACAATGTTTCTTTCTGTTAAGCTTTTTTCTTTTTTTTGGTTAAGATCAGGTTTTTGATACTCAGTGTGGGGTTGCCAGACTTTGAAATTGTCCTGCTGTTTAATAAAAACAGATCAGATTTTCAAAAGAATATATTTATTTTATATTTACTTTATTTTATTTTTATGTAATGAGTAATAATTTGACCAACTAGCCATAACATATCAGCAGGGGGTCGCAGGTGTTTCTGATCAATGCAAAGCACTTTGCTGTTACTTCAATTGGCTGTCAAGATTTTAAGCATTCTGAACAGATCGAGCTGGGCCAGTTTTGTATGAATTTGAATGCTTCATACTCCTAGGCCCCCTGAACTACCTACTGAGTGCAGTGTACTGGGTTTCATTTCTCAATATTATTCACACAGGATCCACACACTGGTTGCTAATCACTACTGCACTATCATCCAGTTAGCTGGACTTATAGTGTCATGTAGTTTAAGGTTATACTATTGACTGATTATGGAGCTCATGTTCACAATCATTGAGCTAAATCAACGCCTAACTATAGAATCCGTACAAACAAATCTAAACTGCAGGAATCAACAATGCTATAATATCTGTAAAATACTCCCTCCTGATTGAACTGCAATTAACTTTACTGTTTAAAGCAACATTATTATTATCACCACTGTCGTAAAGGACAGCTGTACACGTGCATTTGTTATGATTACGTTACAATCAAAAACTAGCTAAGTTGCCAAATTTGCTAACACAGAAAAACTTAAAGCAAGTGCGACAACACAAGACAGCAATATTACTTACTAGTCCAACTCAGTCCACAGAAAGAATGCCAGCTCAGCGTCTGTCTCAAAGCCTTTTATTTCACGAAGCTCTCGCCAACGTCTGGGAGCCTCATGCTTGTCACTATGCTCTTCTTCCTCAATGTCCTCTTCTGTCTATTTGCCTCTGCTAATGTTATGTCCATAGGGGCTTCTGAGCCTGGTTGTGTTCCCCACAGACCCAGCTCCAGCACAACACCGGCAGTGCTCTTCACCAGCAGCAGCATAATGTTGCTTGAAACTTGGGTGGCAAGCTAACCAACAAAGTGAGACACCAACTGACGCAAGAGTAGTTTACTTTCTTAGTTGTTTCACTCAATTCCTGGATGCCTATGGGATCATAATTATGTTATTTGGTCCTATAGACACTCAACAATTGACCCAAGAGAGCCTGATGGTACTGTTGGTACATTCACAATGCACTAAAAACATTTCTGACCAGAGGTATTAATTGGTTTCTGACTCTGGCAAAGTAGGAAAAACAGTTAAATTCCATAAAACTACTATGTCTGAATTCTCTCTTTAACCAAATCACACACATTTAGTAAATTTTATGTGATCTCTTTTTGATAATGAGTGTAATAACATTTCACTTTCATTCATTAAGCCTCCTCTGAAACAGTTTGGAGCCCCCCTGGGGAGTTCTGCCTCCAACTTTGAAATCCTCTGCTCTGGCTGATATTGCTCATGTCGACAACTTTGCTAAAACAGGCAAACATCAAGCAAGCACAATAACACAAGAAACAGCAAGCCAGCTAATAAGTTATTACTAGTCCAACAGAAAGTAGGCCAGCTCGGCATCTGTCCTGCATCCTTTGAGCTCTTTTAGCTCACGCCAACAAGTAAAAGCCAGTCCTACATTTACACTTGTCTGGTCGCTTGCTTTTTTCTCTTCCTTGCTTCCTCTTATCTTCTTCTATCTTCTTTGGCCTCTTTGCAGCCTCTGTCATGATATCCATACTAAGAATACTGAGCTAGCTTCTTCCAAAAAACGTTGTACATACTTTTTGCTTCTTCTTATACGTTGCTCGCTGAAGAGTCGTCTTGGTGCTGTAAACCACTACACCATTGTCCTGATAAAATTCCTGCCAGAGATTTAAATGTTAAATAGCACAATAATCAATAAGAGAGACACTTAGTCAGTGTACCATCAAAATAAAAAACATCCTAAATAATGTCGTTTTACATCGCACCGAGGTTGTCTAAAGTTTGTAATTTGGAGAGGGACCCAGATGGGCTTGCCAAAATCAATCTGAAAAGGAACTTATTTTGTGAACTGACTCACCCACCTGGATGACTATTATATAACGACCCTGTCTCCAAACATCTGTTAAGTCCTGTGTATCAAGGACAAAGACAGCTGGGTACAAGTGACGACTTGTTTGCTCAAAAAGTAGACAACAAGACAGGTGATGACATTATGTGTACTATGCCTTATATCTGGGCATTTTTTACTGGGATGTGATTTCCTCCCATCTTACTAATGACAATTATCTAACTGAATATCTGACTACAGACAAGGACAGACACAGAGGAGAGAGAGAGAGAGATTTTGACTTGAGCAACTAGTCAGTTAAAAACTACCTACTTAGCAGAGAAGCTCAAGTTACTTTAAGCAAGAAACTTCAATAGGTAGGAACACTTGCTGATTTTGTGTAAGTACCTTTGAAATTTCCTCTCACAGTTCAATGTTGAGTGTCAGAACTTGAACAGAACAGTGATGTGGGAAGAAATTTGGTGCTATGGGGAGCTATAATAAAATTAGGGAGCGTGCCTCTAAGCCTGTCATAGGCCTTTGAGCATGAAATGCTATTAGCCTATTACAGCTGTTGGCAGAGGATCTAACTCTACAAAATCACTTTGATCTATATGAATCAGTTTGGGAAGGAACCCTGGTTAGCAGTCATAGGTGTGTCAAAAGTTAAAAGTTAAAATGTTTAAATTCAGAAATTAGACAGTTTTTGCAATGTTTGATGCTTTTTTAAAAAGTTTAATGTATGCATACTGCAACTATGTAAAGCTGTCGGTGTGCATGCAGGTCCGAGCGCATTAGTGATTATATTTCAGCACTTGTCGATGTTTAAATTTAGAAAGGCTGCCACATTATTCAGTTTAACACACTGTGATCATTTACTCTAATCTTGCATAAACACAAAGCTCAGCCAAGCTCTGCCACCTGGTCTAGATTCAAGTTAGGCTTTTCAGCCCTGCAAATGTCAACAGGACACCCGCTCAACTCTGTATGGTTACCATGACAACAGGGCATTTGACAGCGACCATGCACAATGGGATGTTGTGGTCTGACAGAAATGATCTTGAGCTGTCAGTGGCAGACAGGTGGACAGGCTGATGGGGAGATATCTGTGAGATACAGGATACCCATGAACAGAGAAGAAAAATAAGTGTGTGGAAGAAGGGAAAAGATAGAGGTAAGAGGATGTGTGCAGATAATGATAAAGAGTTGTCATGCCATTGAGTGGAATGACCACAAAAAGGAATGCATTAACAGAGAGAAACAAAGACAAATGAGAAAAAGTTTAGTTTTTTAGGCATATTAATGACATGCTTCAGCTATCAAATAGGTATAGAAAAAACAGGGTAAAAAAAGAGGTATAGAGATAGAAAATGAGAGATGTCTGGTGTCCTATCTGTGGGCATAATTTTCAGGGCAACAAAAGGGCAGGCAGGCAGAGGGGAACCAAATCCTGCTCCGTTTGTCTCCTCAAATGGCCTCTAGGGACTGTGTGAAATGGCCCTTTTCTTCTTGGTCCTTTTCAGCGCTAAACCCCATCTACATGACAAACAGTGTCACTTTGAAGCTGCTTGTGTCATCTCTGCCTATCTGTCATTCATTTCTGACCTTTTGCTCCCGCCTCTCATCTTTCTTTTTTTTTCTTTCCACAGTAATTCACTTTTTTTTGTCACCGCCTTCCTTTCACCCTCTATCCTTTTCATTTATCTTTGATATCTGCCTCTGCGCTCAAAATAAGCCTTTGGATCTGAGAAAAATCAAGGACATTTCAATAGTCCTGGCTATGTGTAATATTGTTCCAGGCATATTAATTAGACAAAAGCCTTATCAATTAAGTCTTTAATGTTGTTGGTTGCATAATACTTCTGTTGACTAAGAACTTGATTCAGTTCAGTCGACTAAGAACTTTTGACCTGTTTCAGTGTTTCCCTGGACTTTTTGTCTTTAGTGGATCAGGAATGATACAATACAATAAAACAGATAAATAAATATAAGAGAGGACAACACCCACACAAGTCTTGTACCCATGTAGTCTAAAAACGGGGACCATCCATTGCGGTTGCGGGGGGGCTGGAGCCAATCCCAGCTGACATAGGGCGCAAGGCAGGGTACACCCTGTACAGGTCGCCCGTCCATTGCAGGGCCACACATAGACGAACAACCACTCAAGCTCACACTCACACCTAAGGACAATTTAGGGTCACCAACCCCATGGCTTTGAGGGGGGAGCCAGAGCACCCTTAGAGAACCCACACAGACATGGGGAGAACATGCAGACTCCACACAGAAAGGCCGGGGAAACCCGGGTTTGTACCCACGACCTTCTTGGTGTGAGGCAACCGTGCTAACCACTGCACCACCGTGCCCCCCAAAAACATATACTATAAAATACCTAAATCTACACTTTGACCAGTACATCAGATATTCCAAAAATGACGTCATGCCACCCGGCTAATGTTGTTGGCTTGCAGTCAATCCATTTCAGCAGTTTCTTCTTTGCACAAAAAGTGAGAATACGAAACAGTCTTTTGGAGTGTGTGCTTTTAAGTTGTTTGGGGGGTAGATTGAACAATAAGGATAAAGTGTCCTTGCTCAATTTAATACAAAAAATTAGACATAGTCTTTCCACTGTTTTATTCCAGTATTTGTCAACATATTTACAACTCCAGACACAATGAATAAAATTCTCGAACTCAGCAATACACTAACTAAGATAGGGCGTAATCTGCAAATGGTGTAGTGGTCTGAATTGGGTTTCCCTCATCCTATTGCAAGCTGAAATGTTATTTGCCATTTCCCATATTTGAATCCAGTTTGCTTTATCGATGTCTATATTCAGATCATTGTCTTTATCATATTTAGATAATGCTTTATATCCACGCCCCAAAATACCTTTGTCCTTTCCAAAAGATATTATATTCTCCAACGGAGAAAGCTGATGATAAAGGTTGGTGCCCTTTTGACTATTCAGAAATCTCCGTATCTGAAGATATCAGATATCTAAAAAACATTTTGTGGTATACTATATTTCTTGTATCTGGTCAAATGAAAGTAATATTTCCTTTCATACAAATTCCCAATAGTAACAATCCCTTTACCATCCCACAGCTCAAAGCCCCTATCTGTGGTAGCAGGAAGGAAATCTATGTTACCCCATAGTGGCGAGAGGGAGGATAGCTGTCCGTCCCGTCCTTCCAGTCTCCTTAAATATCACCATGTTTAATGGTTGTGTTAATAATCATATTGTCACCAAAAGACGCTTTAATCTCCATTTGTCTTCTTTTAACCTGCAAAGATTCTAAGTCAAGACACACAGAATCATTATCATTCTTAATCCAATAAGCAATATAGCGCAGCGGTGATGCCAACTGATACAGCCTTATATTAGGAGCAGATAGGCCACCTGTGGGTTCATAAGTTTTGGCCAAACTCATAAAAGGTCTTTTTCAGTTCCAGATAAAAGTAGTAAACCAGCTATTTATTTCACTAATTACTTTTCTTGAGAACAAAATTGGAAGCATCTGAAATACATAAAGTATTTCAGGTTAGTGAGAAATAACAACACGTCGTCAGCGTACAGAGAAATTTTATGACTTTTACTCCTGACTGAGACATCCGTAATAGAGGATGTGTATTTGATAGCCTTGGCCAAAGGCTCAATAGCACTTGCAAATAGTAGCGGGGGACAAGGGCAAACCTGTCTTTTACCTGGGCCCAGATGGAAATAATGCAATCCGGCCATTAGTTAGAACAGTGGATAACAGATCATTATATAGTAACTTCACCCAACTAATAAAGACCTTTCCTGAGCCCAATGTCTCTAAAGTGGAAAAAATATAGGGCCACTCGACCCAAACCTTCTCCGCAACCAGACTAACCACTATGCAGTCAAGTTTGCTGGACTAGGAAAGCTGGATTACGTTGAGAAGCCTCCTCATATTACTACATGAATTCCTGCCGGTAATAAATCCTGTTTGGTCATTATTTATAATGGAAGGCAATACTGTTTCTAAACACAAAGCAAGGATTTTGGAAAGCAATTTAAGGTCTGTATTCAATAGGCTTATAGGCCTATAAGATGCACAATCATCATCAGCCTTACCCTTTTTGAATATATGGCTAATATCCGTTTCTGTCAGCAACCTGGGAAGAAAACCACTCCTCAATGAGTCGTGAAACATAATAAGCAAGGGTTGAAGTAGTAAGGATTTAAATTCTTTAGAGAACTCACAAACCAGCCCATCTGGGCCTGGTGCCTTACCTGTTTGTAGTGAGTGTAAAGCCCCCTTAACTTCCTGCTCGGTTATTGGTTTATTATTATTTATGTTTCTTCGTCTGAGATACTATGGGAATCAGCTTATTACTGATTATTCACGAGTCTAGCCAGGTATTTACTTGGTTTGTTGCCGAATTCATATAGCTTTTGTTTAGGGAATCTAATATTCTGTTCAGCTTCTTAAGTAAGTAAGGAGTTAAAAGAGGCCTTAACAGCCAACATTGTTTCCAAATTAGTCTCAACATAAGCCTTTATAGCTTTTGATAACTGCATCTCCAACTCTCTCTGATGGTCAAGTGCTTTCCGTCGTTTACTTTTCATATGTGATATTATTAGGCTTCTGGCATATGCCTTGTTTGTTTCCCAGACAGTTGAAGGGGACACATCAGGTGTATTGTTAATTGCATAAAATATACTGAACTCAAGGTAAAACAAGATAAAGTTACGTTCACTAAGCAGGGAAGAGTTGAATCTCCACATCCTAGTAGGGGGGTGCCCTCCTTGTGGAGGAGCTGAAGGAATATGGGGGAATGGTCTGAGATTATATTATTTCCAATAGAGCAAGAGGTTCTCAGATTTAGATTGGATCTTAGAACAAAAAAAAAAATCTATTTTTGAGCTACTCTTGTGAACACTGATGAAACGAAAAGTCCCTCTCTCTTGGATGTGTGATCCTCCAAACATCAATGTGCCCCATTTCCTCACATACACGCTTGATGTTTTATAAATTTAACTAACTGTTGTTTTTAGCCAAGGCAACATTAAACAATCAGTCAGGTAAACAATGGGTAAATCAGCAAGGACACTATATCTCCTTGTTTGCACCTGTGCAGTAATTGTAATAAGCCCCTTGGCATTCAGTGGTCTCTCAAATATTTTTTGTGTTAGGCCAGTCACTGTACATTCTAAATGCTGAAACACAGAATCATGTGTGAACAAAAGTACTCATACCTGATTAAAGCGCTCCAACCTCTCCTTGACCTCAGCCAGTGTAGGGTTTGGGCTGCGAACTTTGACCTCTGGGTTTTGCCTCTGGGCGTGCAGACCATTTCCCACAACTCTGCCAGTGTAGCTGTGAGAAAAATAAAGGGGGGAGTTTAGAAAAGAAATACCCAAATACCGTGTCAAATAGAGGTAGATATCCATTTAGCTAATAAGACTTGGTTGACTGACAAATCACCAGCTATATTCTTTAGTGATTTTGCTTCATTCTGACTTTTAACGTGTAGCCATGTATATATACGTTACTTTGGGATTTATTATTGTCGTAACAATGTTTAATTACAGTACACTACATCAAGAAACCACACTTGTAACTGAGTTATGCTCGAAAAATAATCGGAGATGTAATTTTGCTTGTACAGTCAAACGAAACCAAAAGCCAAACACAAACATCCATGTAGTCCATCAATGTCTGTACAGTATTTAGAAGTCTGCCAACTGTACCACAGCACTTCTTTAACATAAACTGAAAACCATTAGGGCCTCATTTGTCAAGACAAAACAGAGCATGTTCCATGGAAAACATTAAAAACCCCTTAATGCTGCTTTTATGTTCTTCTGTGATTGAAAATATTTTTTATTGAAAATATGAGTAAGCAGAGTCTTGTAAAAATGAAATGGTGAGCCAGACTCTTTAATCCCTGGCATGCTCCGTGGGCCCACAGCTCAGCAGGGATTATAGCTGTTGATTTTGTTGGAGCTGTTGTTGAGCTGATGTCAGGAAGGCTAACATTTCTTGCAACTGCCTGATGTGGAGGGGAGTGTTTTAATTGCATAAAATAGACACAAATGTTGTTTTGGCTGAAATAACCAAAGTATCACAACACATATAACCACACTTAGAGCTTTGGAAATAATAATTATTAATGCTTTTGTTTTATGTACAGTTGATTTAACATTGTGTGTGTTTTTCCTGTGCCGCAGGATTTTAGTGCTCACACTTAGTTCATTGCTCACTACCTGACGCCTCTGCAAACACAACCCTGACCACACCATCTCCTACCAACATGCCCTCTGCCTTTTTCAGCCCTGTGTCTAATCCTCGATCTGCCTAAAACAAACTGTAACACACCATTTATTAATAGTTACTAATATAATAAAGTAATTACCAGGTTACTGGAAATCAATCATCATATTGAGCCTAAATCAAAGACTAATTGGCCAATAACTAATTTGTGTATAACCTACAAGTAAATTAATTTATACTGATTATAGCAATTATAACTTGCAACTGATCGAATAGTGATTAGTGAGTAAAAACATCCTAGAAACTACTTACTCCTGATTTTAGGGAAATAATAAGACAGCCGCCTGTCATAGTGCTGAGACACTATAACCTTTAGAAGTTCATCAGTGCCTTACAGAGTGAAAGTACATGCACTTCCAAATCCATTAATATTACAGAGAGGCCTTTAAAACTTACTCACCTTCACTTAATTATTTTTCATACCACCACTGCTACAGACATATAAGGCACACATGCATTCACTCATCCCCCTTCTTCTCCAGACTCATCCGAAATATCCATATTCCTGTGAGGAAACTCATGGAGGCTATTTGTATCAGTGATCTTTTTTCCTTTTGGTTACTACCTAAAGCGATAAAGCTCTTAACCCTATATGTGAGAGTGACATACCTAGACTTTTAAGATTTGCCTTTTCCCCCCACAGTCATTATACTGTTATCTAAATTAATTTGAGAATGATATGTTGATGCTAATCTTCCATGCATGGAGTATTTAACGGCATTGGAGAGGAATGACATGTACTGGTGTAAAATCAATTGATGCTTCCACAGGCAATACAAGGCTAATGAAGTGATTATGGATTTTGTAAGTGCATGTGTTTATATGGATGTGTTCATGGGTACGTGTGTGCATTTGTATGTAGTTGCGCATGCACACACTTGTACATATTCATGTGAATATGAGCAGAGGCAATCATAAAAGTGCTGAACTTGAGAATCTCGGCCCTGTGATCTAAGCAATGTCTTGATAAGGTCTCGGCTCCTTCGACTTGCTGAAACAGCGCTTTACAGATTGGGCCCATAAAAATGCAAACATTTCTCGCTTAACTCTTTGCAACTACACATTACTTTGCATCCCTGTCTTGTATATTTCTGCTCCCTCCTTCAATTGCTTGCTTCACTTCAGTGTATTTGCAAAGTGGATCCCCCCCAATCCCTCCCCCAGCCTCAGACACACACACACACACACACACACACACACACACACACACACACACACACAGACAGAGTCTCCTTTGACAACAACTGAAGCTCTTAATTGCCAGCGGCTCTGAATTTTCTCTTGTCAAGATGGAAACAATCGATAGCTTTTGGACTTTTAACTTGCCCCCTCTGACATAAATGATAAATTGAAGAATCAAACAGCTCCCTAAGCAGTGGTTGAAAGTGGGGGCTGTGTGTAAGGGAGTGTATGCGTGTCTGTCTCCAGGCTTGGCTCGGGATATAAGTGTTGGCGCGGAAATGAGCTCATCAGATGGGATGCTAATGAAAGGGAAGTGTCAGGGTGAGTTTGGCAATGTGTAAGGCCAGGAACATTTCATTGCAGGGTATGTTTGATATTATGTAGGGGATGTGACAAGTCACACAGCAGGACATACCAGAGCTGATTTCCTGATAGACAGAAAATGAATGCGGCAAATTTCTGGATGGATCTGGAGCGGACGTTAAATGTTATGAGAATATTCCTGCCAATGGCAATAATGTGCTGATTCAAAATAGATCTCACTATGAACTATATTACTACTATAATATATCTCACTGTGAACGAAGAGCAGAAGATTGTATAAGAAAAATTAAAGACTGCATCACCCAAATGTTATCTCTCTTTTGTGTGGTTAATAAAGGAATAACAGCTTTCTGCAATCAACTCTCCTCTCATGCTCTCCTCTGGTGGTCTTGAACGTTCAACCTCAAATATTCAAAATGACTACCTACACATGTATGGCTTCTGACTTCAGGCTCTTTAAACTCCTTTCTATGGAATTGACTCATCCCACTGTGAATGCCCGATTGATGCACTTTCTTAAAGGCAGCTTTGTCTGTTCTCGTCTTTCCATCTGCCTGGAGTACAGAGTAGCAGTGACCTCCACTCCCTGATGCTGACCCCAAACTGAACTGTCTTTATCTTTTGAAGGCCTGCAGGAATGCTCACGGGTTGTAAGGCAGAAAACAGAAATTAAATATTCATCTTTCAAGGTGTATGGGGAGATAACAAAAAAGTGCTCCTGTGCTTTTAACATTTCCAGTTATATGCAGTAAACTAAGCAACAACATAAATAATAACATTTCAAGGATGTGTAAACATTTGATGAAGGGTTTAGAGAAGGACTGCGATAGCCAGAGTGAGGGGGTGTTCAGTAGATTGGCCCCAGGTAAAGTAGACTCTAGTTGTCTTTCATCTGTGCTCAGCTCTTGACGGATCATCGAGGTCTGGCTGGAAGGTTTAATGAGCCCGCAACACTCACCAGGGATTCAATTAGCTAGATTTGTTCGTGCATATGTGTGTGTGTCTCTATTTAAATCAAGGGGCGCATCTTTGCATTTCCCCCTACATTTAATTTTTCTAGTGAAACTAATCAGAGCACTCCGCGTTCTTATGCCTGGTCAAGTTTCCCTTTAAAACAAACATAGCACAACAAACAACCAAAAGCTATACTGAGTCTTTCTTTTTCTATTTAACCTTTTATTTAATCTCACAAAATTTAACCTACAGTACCATGATTACTGGAGACTTACAAGATGATGAACAGACACTATGAATTAAAATACAGCAGGTGGGCCTGTTGGATTGTAATTTGTCTAATTCTTAATTGCATAAGCAAGCTGTCTGCAGAGATCTTCGCCAGGATCCCAATGGTTAATGAGATTATCCACTGGTATCTGCCAGGGAGAGAAATGGTTGTACATCGTCTCTGACATGATTAAAGGCAGTTTTGTTGTGCTTCAAAATCCACATCAGGATTAAAGTACACCAAGGTTATGTGCCGTGCTACTTGTGCAACTTGACATTTTGTGCCATGAATGTTAAGTTATCTAGATCTTTGCTTCAGCAATTATAATCAATAATCATTACAGCTCAAAAGACATTTCATGAAATCTTGTGGTTTACTGGATCAATTCCCTGATGCATCGTATCGTCAGGATAACCCCATTGAATTATATAAAAATACGATATACAAGCTATTAAAATCTACAGCTATTACAATCTTGCAGAGACTAATATTATTTCCCATTGGCTGCTTGGAAAGACTGAACTACGCAGGTCCTAAAGGATCCTTGAAACCCTGCATATTTGTGACATAATAATGAGACAAGGGAGTGGTCTCTGCCAGACAAGTAGTGTAAATCAATGTGAATTTGTGTTACGGAAGCAGTCCTGTAATATATGCAAATATTCATAGACAAGTGCTCAAATTGAAAGACTCAACTTGAGGCAAAGTCTCTGGAAACATGGCAGGTGAAGAAATACCAGAAGGTTGTATATGGGTATCTAGGTGTAATTACAACTAAAAACCATAACATACTAACTGCTCATTCAAATTTGTACCATTACTAATAACTTACATGAATAATTAATTTACTTTTAACAATGTCATCATAAAAAAGGGCAATACTGAATGATTTATGTTTATTTTATTATTTGGACTAAAGCTCCTTCTACCTATCCCAAATATTAGACATTCATTATGGTTCCATGTTTGGCAGTCACATTCCCGCATGTAGATTGATTTGGAGGAGCGATTTGTCTGAAAAAAACATCATGATGAATCAGAGCAAACTGAGGAGGGGGAACGTGTCAGTGATTAACGATTAAGAGGAGACAAGGTTGTTTTTATCTGAGTGAGTGTGCGTATTTTTGTGGATGTGGGTGGTACTATTTCAGCTGAATATGGCATTGGATTAGAGCTAGTGGTACTGCTGTCAGGATAAACAGCAAATTGTTGGTTCATGATGATCATGATTAATAAAGCCTTGCCCCACCCTGTGACTCTAACCTGTGGAGATGCACTAATATCACATGTATACGTTCTACCTGTATTTTCAGACATACCTTTCTTAAGCTAAAACTATGTCACTTTTATTGTCTGTTGCTAATTTGATTTGATAAGTGGCTCGTCATAACACTAAACCCAAAATACTGTAAAATATCGCATTGCAACTTTCTCTTTCTGAAACAAGAGGACCTTAAGTCACAAGTGAGGCCAGTAGTGAGCGCAAGGGAGGGTTGAGTAGATATTTGTAGCCAACTAAATTTACGAGCAATGCTTGGACATGTTGAAATACTATGAACAGGAGGTTTTGTTCTGAAAGGCCAGTCTGTTCTCACACACTTTGAGCTTAGCAGCCATTCACTGTACTAACACTAAGCACATGAACAGGCAACTGGTCAAAAGCCACTTCGCAAACATTTAATCAACATGATATATGTGCTCATGCTGTCCCTTAGACAGTAAACAGAAAGTGTGCAAACACATACAAA
The DNA here is from genome assembly GCF_014851395.1 of Micropterus salmoides. Classification (NCBI taxonomy): domain Eukaryota; kingdom Metazoa; phylum Chordata; class Actinopteri; order Centrarchiformes; family Centrarchidae; genus Micropterus; species Micropterus salmoides. The sequence goes on along the minus strand of NW_024040485.1, from coordinate 17,716,905 downwards.
TGTTTCTCAAGCCTGCGTGCCCCGTAATGCCATGTGAACATACACACACACAACACACTCAGAAGTACCACAAACCCTTGTGGTAGGGCTGAGTTTATCATAGGCTCCCAACAATAAACACAGTGAAAATAAATATTTTAAACATTAAGCTATATACAAAATGAAGCACTGGCAAAATCTTTTACTGCTTTTATAGAAGATGTGAAACCCTTGGCAGTATGTTTCTATAGCTTGCTGAGCTTCAAAGACATTGTTGAGAAGAAATACTCAGATCATAAAAAGTGCAAAATGAAATAGAAAGTAAATCAGGAGAGGTCATCTGCAGGGCAGGCAGGCTCAAACAGATATCTCAAAGTACACTAAGAGGCCATGTCTTCAGTTCAAGTCATCTTTGTTCTTCCTCTTGATTTCTCTGCCCACTACCACAATCTCCATTAAATCCTGCTTTCTCTCTCTTTGTTCTCATTGATGTGTTTTGTAACCCAGCTGGTAACCACATGAACACACTGAATGCCACCAGTAGCTGCAGTCACTTGGAAGTCTCAGCAGTACCTATGGCATGCAGTCTTGACTTAATTTACCTCTCGCTCTATTCCCAACAGCTCTGTGTTTTTCCCCTCTTTATCTGTCTCCACCCATCTTTTGACCTCGCCTCTTCCTCGTTCCAGCTGGCGGCTTGGGGATTTGGAAATGAAACAGTTCTATGGCGAGTCTTGTCCCAGTGAGACACAGACCTAATGGGTGTTCAGAAACACCATGACACTGTGGATGATGAGGCTGACTTTGAGAAAAGTTATCTAATAAGTCAAAAAAAAAGCTGTTCAAATGCACTGCATCTGTTAGGTTTCATTAAGGATCGGATTTCTGGTTTCCACCTCTGAAGTACAACTTTTGACTGTGGTTTTAAGCAATGAGACTTTAACTTATTTCTCAAAATTTTTGTGACGCTCCCAGTTAATCTCTTAAGAGCTAAGTCAAGGGTGCTGTGCAATTTTGTAGACCTGGCCGGTAGCCCAGTGGGCCCTCTGTCATGCTTCTTTGCAGCCTGGCAAGCTTCTGTATTGAGTGATGAGTCAGACATGTAGGCAGAAACAGGGAGGGTCAGGCATATAAAGAGCAGCACAGGCACAGCAGTCATGTTGGCAACTCCACACAAGATCAAAAACACAGTCAGCTGCTGAACCCAGCAATCTCTCATCGCTCTTGTTTTGAAGTTAGTTGGAAACTGTTTTGATGATTTCATACTGACTAGTTACTCCTTGTGCTTGGGAAGTGTCTGCATAACTAATCACGAGATGGTGTGCAACTCTCTAAACTTTTTTTGTCTACATAATCTTTCATCTTTAGTTCATTCATCTGTGTCCTTTTCTTGATGGGAATGTTGATGTCAAAGACTGCCTTGAACCTGCAGTATGTTGCCTTGAGCAACCCAACCTTTTGACCAATTACCCATTAAAACAATGCAATGTCTTCCAGCAAAGCCTTATCACACATTTCATACATCAACCAGTTGTGACCAAGTCAACCAAACAGTGATTTTTCCTGTGAAAAAATTACAAGGAAAATCAAAAGACTTTCACAAATTCTAGGAAAAAGAACCCTAATTTTGTGTAGAAGTTTTTCTTCACTCCTATCCTGTTAATCATCTTGCACCTCTTTGCCCCCCACCCCTGACCCAGAGTAATAGCAGTAAGTGCAGAAGACATGTCCTTTTACTATTAATGATGGGGCTCCACACTAAAACACAAACAATCCACGGGCTGTTTTCAAACTCCAGTTACACTAACTTCAGGGTTATGTCATTTCAGCCAAGATGAAACATTTTAGTCCAGGACATTTACACTTATTAATCTTGACTGTTTTTGTGTTGGACTTCACCTGAGGCAAGACACCTGTGCTGAGCTGGCTGTATATCTGTCTTTGTGGTGCTGTGTGCTAGTGAAATATGCCTGTTTATTGCTGTGTGGTTGGGTTGGAATTACACACCACTATGTTGGTCTCAACTGCTCTGCCACTTCTTAAGAGGTCCCAGGGTGATTTTACCGAGACCGGGCTGGTTTATTGAGTGGTTGTACTGTAACAGCTATATGGTTGAACATCCAATGGCTCAAATTACTCATGGCTATTACGCACTGAAAGCCTGTCCTCTATAGTGCAATAAAAGGTGTTACTGCAGTTATGAATGGCTCCCTTTATACTGTATGTTTGTTTTCTATATCCTTTCCTTTGCTATCAAATATATGTACATGGCCTGTATTGGGTCAGGTCAAGTATCCAATCAATATTTCTCCTCCATCCTGTTTTCAATTCACCCATCACTGCCAACAGTTCTCTCTTTCACTGACTACTCCGTTGGGGCATCTAGTTTTCATACACAATCATTAAAGTCAGATTCCCTTTCATATTTATTGTGCACATTTCTCTCTTTTTACTAGAGCTCTGTGTGGGGAGGCAAAGCAGCCTCTCTGAATGTTTGCTTGTCTTGTTTGTTTGTGTAATCAGCGTGGTAGCTGTTGACTGTATGTGTCCTATCAGATTGTTGAGTGGATGCAGATGAAAGCTGACCCCAGTCCCCTCTGAGCCAGTAGACCATGGTCTTGTGGAGATGCCGCCCACTGCTAATAGCAGCTGGAACTCTCTTTAGAATTGGGATTTCCAAAATGCTCCGTGCCAAATTAATATATAAACTACGTTTTTTTCCAGAGGGAAAAAGTGCTCTCATTTAGCAGGTTTCAGTAGATTTAGTTTTGAGCATGAACTGATGACCAAGGTTACACTTACACTATACTTCCTGGATACATCAAGCCTAAAAAATGTAGGTGTTTCCCAAGTCCCTATTTGTGTCGGCAAACAAGCCCAGCTGGCAGTTAGCTTAAAGAGAGAAAAAACAGAGACAGGAATAGGGACAGTGCTTCACCTAGCATGCACATACACATACAGGTAATCACATACTAGGTTACCTTGTACCCACCCAAGAGGTGTTTGATAGTCATCATTAGGGTTGTTCTACCCATCTATTTCTGTTTCTGTCTGCAGGCTAGGTGATGTCTTCATTATCTAGTTTGGCTCATTGGCCCATTATAAGCCTACACACAGCCAATCATGTTTCATTTCAACGCTACTCCAGGCTAATGAACAGGTATCGATTTATTTAACAATCACAGCAACTGAGAGAGCTGAATTAATTTGGTGTAAGTGACTCGCTCTTGCCAACAAACTGCTCTTGCTTCCACTTTCTTCCTCACATTCTCTCTCTCTCTCTTTCACACACACACACACACACACACACACACACACACACTCTGTCTCTCTCTCTCCCTCTCTCTCTCTCTCTCACTTTCTCTCTCTCTCTAATCCCTGTGGCTGTGTAAGCAAATCCTGACATTAGCAAATCAAACTTGCAACTCAGTGTCATGTATATAGTCCTCTACTCTCTGTATGAAGCCACCAGATCCAACATGTTCTCTCCATACTTAGTACTACCTCCAAACACTGACATAATGATGAAGGGCACTCTTAATTATACAGAAAAAAATACAAAATATAAATGACTGTAATACACTTCAATTTCTACAAGGACAATACAATTAGACTGACAAGAGAGGAAAATATGCTTCAACACTGCACTCATGTGGCCAGTATTGTGTACTGAATGCCACAGTTAGAGGCATCGGGTCATTGTGAGCTTGAATTTAATACTGAACTGAGTATTATAGGCTTTTAACAGCATTTGTTCATTTTAAGCAAATCAAAACATGGCTCTCACGAAGCTCACAGGCAGATCTTTGTGATATTAGTCCCAAACAAAGCATGATAAAAATTGCAAAGTAAGAAAGATCACTAAGATCACTAAGCCTCCCTCATCATCTTAGTCTTGGTTTTGATAGTTATGTCTATCACTTTTGGCACTTAAACTAGTCACAGGTAAGGGTCCACAGACTTTTGACCAGGTGTGTCTCAGTTAAAAACATTTTCAACAGTTTAGTTTCATTCAATTAAATATAATTCACCTTAGTTGAAAAAGTCCCCATTTGTAGAACTGTTAATGTGATTATAGAATCTTATATCCTATTTTCATAATGGTGACATTCATCTGCTGTACAGTGGTCTGATACTTTGCACAAAAAGGACGCAATGTAAAACTTTCTAACTTTGGTTATTACACAGTAAAGACTAATGCTCTTCTGAAACGATAGAATGCCCACTGGTAATTAAAACTTGGTTGTCTGAAGTGCTAGAGATAGACAAATGGAAACATACAATATAGCTATAGTGCTTAAAGCTTTAATAGTCTCTGGTGGAAGTTACATAGATAACAACTGTAATTGGCCCGTGGTTTGCTTTGAGGACATTCCCAGGACTGACTGTCCCATCTGTGTCTGTCACTGGGTGTAACTGTTCCCCACCTCTCTGTGTCGCCTGCTTCAATGTACCAGCCAGATGAACTGCAGGCAGAGTCAACAGACCACACAGACTTCTGGGAAAAGACTATGTGGCTCCATTAGATGGGAGAAACAAGAACAAGTCATGTCCGCCTTGCCCACACACGCAAAACACATGCAGACAAGCATCATTTCCTGACAAAGGCAGCATTTTTTCTCTTGCCCCCCCCCAAATCCAATGATTGTGAATGAGAAGATTTCAGGGTTAGAAGTTAGAAGAGGATGTTTAATTTTCTGCCACTCTTTGCAGTAATCATGGCTGACAGTGAACCCATTGCTAGAGCGGAATTTAATTAGAATTAATTAGAACTAGTAATGGTTAACCCTTTTAGACCTAATTTCTGACTGTAAAATAGTGATATATTGTGCTCTAAACAAGTGCTACTTGTGTTTTTTTCAATTCAAACTCAGATTTTAATGTATGCAAGTTACTGAAGCTATAGCATCTATATAACTATAGCACAAACAATCCTAGTGGGGAAGATTCAAGTAAAATTCACAGACTTCCATCATGGAAGTGAATTTGAATCCCCCATAACTTTGAGTATACTGATTAAGCATATATCTCGATTTACTCTACTAAACTGCAATTACACTAATTTCCCAATAGGTGGCAGCATTAGCCAATTTAAATTCCACAAAGTTCCACCAGACAACTAAAGATAACATATTGTGTGAATATACATGAGACAAAGGGATACAGGATGTATTTAAGAGAAAGTCACAGATAAGGGAAGTTAGATAGAGACTGCATCCTAGCTCAAGTTTGATGAAGGAAAATAGAAAACATGACACTACCAAAACAAACAAAGAAAGAGCATTAGTTGAAACGTGAGAATGGAGGATTAAAAGAAAGAAAGAAAGAAAAGATAGAAAGAAAATGTTACAAGAGCTAGTATGATGAATCTATCTTCCCTTCCAGCCACATGCGCAAATGCCAAGGAGGGCATGGATAACTGAGGTCAGAGGTCTGGGGGGAACTGGATGGGCAGCTGGTGTGTGGAAGGCAGACTAGGGCAGGCAGGGGCAGAGACAGGACAGTAAACTATGCCTTGGAGCCCAGACGGGTGGAGTGGACCATGATCCTCTGGTGTGGTACGACCACCTGTTTGTCTGTCTGTCTGACTGATCCAGACCAGAATGGTGTGATCTAGTGCTTAAGGTTGACAGCTCCAGTGTAAACTAAAAACCAGTCGAGGGGCTAACCCTGGATAAAACTAAATATACTATATGTCATGATTTTCTGTACTTATATTAAATCTGTCTGTACTAGATGCTTTACAATCACAGAATAGCTCCGTTTGAACAAAGTGTATCATAAACATGGACAAACACAGAAAGAGCGAGGCATGATGTCACATCTGGACTGAACTGTGTATGCTGCCTCTGTAAGCAAAGAGCGCTCAGTGCAAACAGTCCAGTTTCAACTTAAACATACAGTAGGTCTGACTCAAGGCAACAAACATACACAGGCATCCACATACTCAGACATACCCGAATAGAGAGTGGAGAGGGCTTGCGAGGGTGTTGAATGGGGGGGTCAGGGATCAGACTCTCTGCTGCTGCAAAGGGCACATGGGAGCATAACTCACTCCCATCTTCTGCCATGAACACACAGGGCACACACAGACAACCAAGTAACAAAGTACATTTACAATGCTTATGTGCAATCAGAATATAGGCACGCCTCCACACACACACTCAGAAATGGTACCCAGACAGCAAGATGGAAATTTGACAGCATTTTGTAGATAAAAAGATAAGGAGGCAAGCTTAACTACAGCTACTCAACACCAGAATAACATATATAGGGTTACATATACCACAGTGTTGTTAAGGTCAGGGAGTTAGAGAGAGTGACTGTACTGCAGTCAGAGAAAAGAAGGGCAAAGGTTAGGGAGCTATTATCCAAATGAAGTTGGGCAGATGGTAGCACTGACAAACACATGGCCAAAATGGCTTTCTTGGCAGGAATCCAAGCCATAACAAGCATGTTTGTCATGAGCAGGCTTACCTGTCAATCTGCCACAGGTTGGAAATTGGACACATCATCCTAAATCAGTCAGTATGGTAAATCTGAACAGTCCAGGTTTGCATTAGGAGTCATTGACAGTGTCACTTTTATGAGTCGCTCTCTAGCATTTTCTTTTTGTTGTGATATCTCAAACAGTTCCAGTAAATTACAAAGCTTCTTTAGTGCTTTTGTGATTTTGCAAGGCTTCTCTTCTACATAGATTATTAACGGAACAGGTGATAGTTTGAAATTATAGGAAAGTCACATTCTTGAATGTATAATTTTGTTGGCATTGTCATCACCTCCAAAAAATGACATCAACCATTTTAAGCAAATCCCTGCTGTACTTTTTCTTATCTTTTCATCTCTATTGTCTGGTTCAACTCCGAAATTGCATTTGTTTAAGTCACAAACACTTTCCATATATGGACTACTGCTCTCTACTTTGGTTGCCTTTCATGTATAAAACACAGCAATAGATTTGATTGGAAAACACAGCATGTGAGCACTCATTTATTTATATTTGTGGGGCTTGTTAATTGGTTAGTCTTTCCAAATGAACTGTAAACTGCCAATTACACTATATGGGTTTTTTTGTACAGTGTAATTAACAACAACTTTACTGTTATTGCCACAGCCTTGGGTGGATGTGTTATGTTAAACAGCTTACAGGCATCAGTAAATTGTGTGTCTTTCTCCTGTCTCTCTCAAATGCATACAGGCTGCAAAATGCAGGCCTAAATATCCCATCAATTAATAGATCCTATTCTTGTTTCAGTCTAGTGCTGCTAATGTAAATCTGGTGCCTTTTATTATATGTTCAGTTGACCTACACTTTAGGAAACAACATATTCAATTACCTGTTTTGTTGAGATGCTTAGCTCAGAAAAAGCTAAAGGCCTACAGTGTATACGACTGTGGGATGTCCCTGTCAGCTGATGGACGTGCCAGTATTACCTAGCAACGATGACCATGTACATGTGCTTTTGTGCAATGTATTATTTATGTGCCTGTTTATTTCATTTGGGCATACAGAGTGCAGCTAAATAGAGCTGATTCTCAATTTGCACCCTCAAAGTTTAGCCAAATCTGGCAGCCATATATGAGCCAGATCCAGTTCACACTGGCTCCTTCTGTGCATCATCACTATGACACAATATGACTGACCCTTCTGGTTATGAGATACCCATGAGGTGTAGACTTTTGAATTAAATATGGCTCTCTGTCATAACACAAATACAGTATATAGCAAATGACACAATATGTATATTAGGGCAACAGGGTTAAGTTTAGCACCCTAGGTCAAGGGTTAGGCAAAATAAAAAGTTGTTTTGAAAGTAAACACAAGTTCTTGTATACGTCTTCACAGGTACTGTTCTACACCTGTATTTTGCCTACATATTCATTATTTGGTTAGTTGGTAAAATATGTGTCTGTATGTGAATATTTGGCAGCAGGGTGAAGTGTATAGGGACGAATGAAGGTGGGGTGGGGGGGACTTTCCCTTCATTCTGTAGCTCTTCCGTGCGGAGGCCGCATTCCCAGCACCACTCAGTGGGCTCCAGTGAGCGAGCCATGACACCAAACCCACCCGGAATTCAAGGAACGTTTTCCCTGTGGTTTCAGGTTACCACATAAACACACACACACACACACACACACACACAGCGAGCACAGATCACAGGCACACACAACACCATCCACAGTAGTGTACTGTACTTTTGTTGTTTGTACAGAGTTGGTTTTGTTAGCTTTCCCTCCCTCCTCCCATGCCTGTCATTCATTATCATTTTGAACTTACATACTTCTCGGGTTGGACAACAACTTGGACTAACGCTTAAACGTGCAACTGGATTCAAACCAAACGTCTTGTTCAGAATCTCACTTTGATGGTAAATACCACACACTGAACACTTAAAACTGGTACACACATTCACACTAAAACGCTACATGGAATCTTGCCAATGCTTGCTATGGGCCCCAAATTCAGACATACAGGTATACATTGCATCACACAAAATTCGGCACAAATTCTGACATAAAACTTATACTCAATCAAGCTTTAACTGACATTCGTAAATTCTGCCGTGCCTAAAAATAGTCACAGCGGAGAGAGATTCAACTCTGTAAGTCAGATGTGATCATGCTGTGTGAGTGTTGATGTGTGTTGGGTGTGTGCATGTGTTGCATATAGAGCGTGCGCTGTCTGTAGCACACAGAAATAGTGTGATGGTCAGTAAGACCATAATCCCATGTCCACACGGCTACAGTGCGAGCTGCGTGTTTGGATCAAAGCAGAGGTTTGAAAGTGGATTTTCTCTGCCTTTGAAGAGTGTTAAAATGCACACCAAACTGAGTGAGTCAGTAAGTATGTTAGTGAGTAAGTTAGTATTACCTGAGAACTTAGTTTTTCTTTGGTTTAACTGCACTAAAACTTACACTTCATCATTTCATTGAAGTTGAGGCAAATGTGTGGCTTATTTTGGTAGGCAAGTGGGTAATGTTCCACCATTCAAATTCCCTCTTTCAGAAATTAAAACAGTAAAAGTCAGTCAGGCTGCCATTATACAGAAGTCACAGAAATGTGATGTACACTGTAACCGTTAATTTTTTATGTTAAAAGAAATAGAAATGTTATTGAAATTCCTTTATTAGGTCCATTAGGAACCAGACTGTTGATACAGGGAGAGACAGCTCTAACATTGCGACACCATGGTAAGCATCACAGAGCGTGTGCCGAGAAACAACGAGCACTTCATTGCATGGCTGTGGTGTCTTCCAAGAGCAATTTTATGACACAAGATAAAATTGCCTCTAAAATGCAGGGTTCGTCCTGGAGGACTCGTCCAAGACTGTTTCGTTTTACACGTAATATTTTGGGCGGTGTGGCGTTTATGTGTGCAACTGCATATAATCAGCAGTGCTGACATCAAGGAGGAAACATTTTTTAGGGTTTTGTCCTCTGTTCACTGCGGTGGTGCATCAGAATGTGTGTCACACTTAGATACAGAGATGCTTGAGAGGCTAACACAACCCTCTCAAACACACACACAGGCCACATACACCACTATTGGCTGGCACCCAGACATGCTAGCAGAGAGGACTTCAAACAGGCTCATAGAGGCAATTAAGCCACAAAGACAGAGGGCTCTCCTAAAGCCACTGCTTCCTGCTGCCACTGACCTACATCCCTCATTTTTCATCAGTTCATCTCTCCTTCTATCCATTGTTTTCTCATCCACACTTCCTTTCACCCTCCCCAGCATGTCGATCCCTCTATTTTTCGTCATCCTCTCCTGCTATGAGATTGATGCCTTGCCAATGGGCAAGCACAGAGGTGGGTACACTATGTCTTCCTCGCCCGGTAGGAACTGCTCCAGTAAAACATGCTGGTCTATTGTGGCATTTTAATTGTATTAGCTCAACCCACTTCACAGGCTGGACATAGAACAGAAGGGAGGAGGCAGTAAAACTGTATTCCAACTATAAAAGTGATTATAGTACGACAGAGAGGAGTTTGAAGGAAATTTCACATCCATACAAACTTGAGGAGACCGAAACACATAAACACCCTTCACTCAGAGGCATGTTAAGTCCCAAACTGGCAAATAATTTTACACTTAGGCCAACTAAATCACATTTGCTTACACACCATCTACGCAAACTACCTTTTCCCCATATTTTCCCGTGCACAGCTACAGATTTATAAATACCATAACTCCAAGCTCTCACAATCCAAGCATTTCAGCAGAGAAAATAAATAACTCATAGTTAGTGCAATATGATCGCAGTTGTTTTCTCTTTCTCTCACATGCGCGCACACACACACACACACACACACACACACACACACACACACACACACAACACATCACAACACAACACAACACAACATAAAGATGCAGCCCCAAAGAGAGAAAATACTAAGCAATGTAGTAATGTGGAGTGGGTCACACTGAGGTTCCAGGCAGCAGCCCAGGGTTATGGGAAAGGGATGGGCCGTGAATCAGAGCTAAGGAGAAATAGAAGAGAAGGGATTGTGGGAGGGACAGAGAAAGGACTAAGAGGTTCGTCGCAGGCACCAAATGCAAATGGAAGAGGTGAAAGGGTAGGAGCAAAGGGGGAAAACTATTCATTTCCATTACTGTTCATTATTTCTCTGATGTCAATGGTCATGACTCTGTGTACCACCATTCCATCATCTCTGTCTTAATGTCTACATTTTAAAGAATTCACATACTTAACGGACTGAACTGACTGCTGGTGTTTTGCTTGCGTTTGCTAACAAAAGCCCTTAGCAACACACACACAGCACACACAAACTCGGAGCAGGGAATGTCCCTCCTCTGCATATAGAAATGAATTTATTGTTCCCTCTGATAGAATTTCATTATTAAATTCCCTTAAATTTTTCAAACCGAGCTGCTCTGACCCAAGAGACTGACACAGAGAAGGCAGGGAAGAAAAAAAACTATGAGTTGATGGTAGTGGAAGAAGGAGAGAAAGTGAATGAGAGTGTGAGGGGTGAGGGCTTTGCCCGGTGCAGCGCTCTTCCTGCGCCTCCCTCCAATAACAGAATGGATTCCAGATGTCAAAATGATAAACAAATGGATTGTCATAACCTTATAAAAATGCAAGGCATTCAGAAGCACTTACACTGCTAAATTGTCTGTTGCCTCGTGCTAATCCAAAACTTTAGAATCATCCCCAAAGTATAGTGATGAGTTAGTAGTCCTCCTTTTTCATTAAAGAACATGTACACACATATGCACTACAAACCCACATGTGCATACACCCATGCTAAGATCTTAGCTCTTTCTTTTTCCCCCTTCAGAATATACAGTCTGCCTGTATAAATCAGTGTGTAAATCAGCTCAGTACAAAGTTAGTCCCTAAAGAGTTTGTAGGTTAGGTTCAAACAGGAAGGCTTCTTCATCGACTCTCCCCGATTTCTTTTACTTATTAAATATACCTCATTACTTATACCATCAGCTTAGGATTTAAGTGGCAACTCCATTTAATCAAGTAAGTCTAAAGCTACAGCAATGCCACACAGAATCAGCTGCTTGTAGGTAGAACCATCATTTTGTAAAGCCAAATGATGTTTACTATTTGCTTCCATAGCTATTTCAATAAACTTTCATTGGGAAAACAGATCAATGCATGAGATGCATGTGAAATAAGTCAAATTTAAGCAATAAAGTGGCATGCTGCAATTTGTATTTAGATTAAAAACATTGAAGATCTAAGTTGTGATAACATGCCATGGTTTTTCGCCATTTCCAGGTCAGCAATGTACTCACTTAAACTGCTCCACCTGTCTTTCTTTTGCCACCTGTGACCCTGTTATGCACCTGATTTTCTGCTTCCCATCGAAAAGTGGGTGGAGGTGGCTACACCTAACTTGCAGTCTGGCTTTACCCTAGAGTAACCAACACGGGGACTAATCACTAATTACCACTACTCATTTCAATCCAGTGAGCAGCACCTACCTCCTTTCAGGATCCTGACAATAACCTGCCATCATTTTACATTTGAAACCTGTCCTGATTTGAAATATTATTTCCCCTTGATTTGTCATTCGTACCCAATAATTTTGGGTCTGATTATGTCTGGGAGAAATTTAACAATAAGTTGTTGACTAATGAAAGTCTCATTGAGGTTACCTCTTCATGTGTTTTCAGTCAAAGGGCTAATCAAGTTCGTTATGATGTCTTCACAGTGGCTATAGCCTGCAGCGTTGTTTCATAACCTGCATCTCTAAATATGTGTCAAAGGTTTCTAAAAAGGCAAGCAGAAATAGGGGTGGTAATTATATATAATATAATTAAAGTGTAGAGAGATGGCGATAAATCAGTTACAGTTTGTGCTGAGACTATAGATATACAGTAACTGGCTAATCAAGATAAAGAACGTGGTAATTTTGGTTGATCTTATCTTTCCGGAAAAGATGGTGCAAAGTATTCACGCGTGTGATGCTGTAAATGTTCAGAGATGTCTGAGCACATGCCAACACGCACTTTTAGTTGTAAGTACAACTGCCCCCCCGTCATCAGATGCTGAATAAAGACAGGAAGGGAATTTCAATCCCCAACGCCTTTGATGTGCTTTGAAGTATTATACAAGTGTGTGTGTGTGTGTGTGTGTGTGTGTGTGTGTTCTCACATGTGGATATGTGTATCCTTGCCGAGCACAGTATGATTGTGTCTGAATGAATGACCCCTCCAGCTGCTGTGTAGCATATGGATGCTGTGTGGATAGATATGGGAGTGTGCTTGAGTTTATGTCTCTATGGCCTCTCGTGGGAAGCACCAAGCCCTCAGAGGCTTTGTGTGCCCACCATACAGGAAGTCAGAGTATGGCACGGACTAACACCATAGCGGCGTCACATGCCCATTTTTAACCATACTGTTTGTATCTTATTCCGTGCACGCTTTTTCTCATCTCTTCTCATATTTTCTCATCTTTGCCTCTCACTATCTACCTTTCTCTCATCTCCTGTTCTCATGCAACTTTCCCAGGCATGGTGCAGGCAGTGGCAGTAGCAGTCGCAGTGATGTCCAAGTCTTTCCCATGCAGCCTCATAGGAGGGTCTTTGTTCAGCTCAAGGCTTTGGGGGTCCCCACGGCAGGGCTCTGCCCCACTCCACTGACTCCACAATGGGTCTTTATGCTGCCAAGCCCCCCCCACCCCGCATCACTCCATCATGATTCCCTCATCAGGGGCACAGGGAGGCACAGGGGGCACCGCGGCACCAAAACGCCAACCCTTTTCATGCCCTGCCCTGTCCCTCTCTCTCTAATACATGCCAACAGAGTCAGATACAGTGAGGGAGGTTTGCTGAATAGCCACAGGCCAATCTGGGCAGTTTATGAGTGGTGCCAAATGTTTCAGTAGGGTACTGTTTTCTTATCCAACCCAAGAACCCTTGACACCACAAGCAAAGACCTGGCTCTCACCAGGGAGTGTGTGATAACACACCGTTACAACCCATTAGCACTGAAAAACCAGCGCCCTTGGTAGTAAAAGTCACACACACTTGCTTAGACACAGACAGAGTAAAGAAATAAAGAACTGACTTTAAATAGAGACAAAGAAGCCGTATCTTGTCAAGAGTAGATATTTCTTGTGTTGGAGGTGCTGAACGATTGCTCCTCCCTGTGTTTACTCCCTCATATGCTCCTGATCATGGACCTTGCACACACACATTGGCTGAGAATGTGACACACTGTCACAGGCCTTGATGAATGGGTGGTCTGCTCAATATGTCTAAGCCATTGGCAGAACCTCTGCCGCTGGGAAGGGTAGGAGAGTACTAGTCAGCAGATGAGAATGAGAGAAGAGATGAAAAGAGATCCAAACTAAAACAAAAATGATATTTTGAAAGCTAACTATTTATAAGCAAATTAAAGCCTAACTTGTTCATGAAAATCTCTAACAAAATGCTTTTGCCATCTACTGGGACTAATAAAAATGTATTTTCGGAATCCGAGACATCTGTTCATGTGCCTAATGTCTTCCTATGTAGTTATGTAAAGCCTAATGCGTGGCTTAATCCAGCAAAACGGACAAGGGCCAAATGATATGACACACACTCAGGGTGGATCGTGGGGAAAAGACATCCCAGGATCTCTGTTTTCCTCTGTTGATGCCAATATTGGCAGTGCCAAGAGTTGAGGTTGCTATGGTAATGGGAGCCAGTTTAGGGCCACCACAGCAGAAGGAGAGCATAACCTTGTCATAATTGTGGACTGAGTTTCTAGAGCATTTAAGAAACAGATCCAGCAGGGGGAATCAGTTGCAGACTCGCACTGGCTCAGTAATCTGCAGCAATTCTCTGTTCTTCTCATGCTGACAGAGAGAGAGCACATAACCGCACACACACACACACACACACACACACACACACACACACACACACACACACACACACAGCAAGTACTTCAGTCTTTGAGAGATGCACCCAAAACCATAAGCAGAAAAAGGGTTCCAGGGACACACCTATAAATCAGTACAAAATAAAAACGTCATAAATATAAGAAAGAAACAGAATGCAGTAAAGAAAGAGAGAGAGGCACAGATAACAAATCATTAACTGACTCTAATACAAAGGAGAGGGGAGCCTAGCAACTATTTGTTCTGCCTGCATTCACTCAATGTTGAGATGGATTTAATAACTTCCTTATTTTCACATTGATTAACAACAGCCAGCCACACTGACTCACAGACGAACAAATGCACAGAGGTTAGTTAATTTTTCTCAAATCTGAATGTATTCAAAACTCATGCTTCTCAAAGCAAAGTGTTAGAGTTATTAAAGGTGAAACTAAATTACATGTTTGAAAAAAAAAATGCACACAAGCCAGCTTCTACTGCCGTGCCATCTGGAGAAAATGAAAGTTCTCATCTCCAAACTCCAGTGCTGCAGAAACACATGTTTATGCAACAACTGGTCATGGCAAAGTGGTGTAACAAGATACAAAACGTTGCCTAATCACAAGGAACAAACAGCTCTCACAGCAGTACAAGTCTAAATATAAATAAATTTTCACTGCTCTTCCTAAATCTGAAAAGAACAATGGATTTTGGTGCATACAAGTCAAGAAGGGCATAATAGTGAAAGTCTTACTTATTTTCAGTTCAAAAACCCAAAGTAACAATCTAGTTGTGTTCAACAAAACAAAATATCAGATTTGCAGGAACATCTGGTTTGTTTGTTTTTTAACAAAAAGTAACATCATGTAATGTAATTATCCAGGAGGAATGAATGTCTCATCTATCAAGTCTTTACTTTCCACAATCTCAAGCCATTTTAAAGCTTATAATGTATAGTTAACCCTTACCTCTCCACCACATCATCTCCGCTCCAGCACGTGGAGTCATCCACTACATTCTCCCCTTCGCACAGCATCTCTGGCAACGCTGCAAAGAAAGACTTGTAGCGCTGCAGGTACATTAAGAACTCCCTAAGAAAAAAAGCAGACACATAGGCAAATGAGACAGAGTAATTTTAATACATACAGCATATCTTTCTGACTCACTAGCCATGTTAGAAAACATACAGTTGTAATGCATTGTGAGATTGTGGCAACATTCCTGGTGTGGTTGGTGAACACTCTTTCTCAACTATTTGGTACCATACCACCAACAGTATCTCCATTCCATTCAACAATACATGTATGTGATGAATGAATATGATGATATTGACGGTAGGAGAAAATAACTGGCTTTGAATGTGACCATTTCTTTAAGTCAGCGCATTTCTCAATTATGCGGCAATGTGCTTGCTTCACCGGATCTTCTAACACATGTCATCAATATAGACGCTGTCATCTCGAGCAAAACAGTGGCATAATATTTTGATCGGACACACGTTGTTGCCACCCATGAGGCAGAGCAAAAAAACGGGGGTAATGAGAGGTTGAGTGCTGAGTCGGTTGGTGTCAGGAATCGCTGTTCAAGAACAAAAGACAATATGAAGGGTTTTGTAAAAAAAAAAAAAATGCCTCAGTCACTCAAAAGACAAACCTAATTAACTGCAAATTAAATGTCACAGGTATCTTGACTAGTCACAAAATGAGCTCACGGCTGATTAAAGTGTGTGAGAGATTGAGAGGAATAAGACCCCTGGGTTCATGCTTACCTAGAGAGCGTTCTCAGATTATGTTTATTGTTCTTGGAGGGTTTCAGGGGCAACGAGCTGGGAATGATGGGAGTTGGTGTCCAGGGGATATTGTTGCAAGCAAGGAGGATGCAGGGATGTGAGGAATAGGGGGGGGGGGGGGGTGAGAGAAAGAAAAAGAAACAGAAACAAAAGGATGACAAGACAAGACACGTGGGGAGGAGGGAGAAAAGACAGTCAGTTGACCCTGAAAGAGAGTGATTATTCATGCACATGCAGAGACTGGCCACACCACACATAAATGAATAACCCTTTCTCCCCACACCACACCAAGAAACAGATTCTGATATGTAATGTATATGTTAAGTCGGAAAACAAACACACAAGCAAACATCTCTACGTGTGCAAATAGTTAAATATTCACAGGACAACCAAGTTCTGCTGAGCTACTTGATTCATATTTTTTTCCATTAAAACAAAACATAAATGTTGCTTTACTCTATCATGTTTCATATTTTTGTGTTATAGACTACTCTCCCTTTACTGCAGCGGGTGCTGCCATGTCTCTGAAGTGGTCAGCGCTCACATGTGCTCTGGTCAGGGTTGGCAGAAGGCAGGGAGCTGGATTGTGCTGCCATGAATGGCGGTGGTAGTGCCAGGCCAGACCTGTCAGCTAGGCTGGCATCAGTGCAGTGATTCATGGTTTGGGACGAGGTCAGGCAGGCAACGCTGCAAGTGTATGTCTGTGTGTGTGTGCGTTTCTGTGTGTGGTGCTATTTAAGCTGAGGCCGGCTGGTGTGCAGAGTTGGTGGTATGGCCGTCTGGGTAAACAGGAAATTGTTGGTCAGTCAAGATTAATCTTAACCACACTCCCCCTCTCCTGGCATCACTGCCAGCTGCTGTGGGCATGGGATGGCTGCCTCAGAGGCCAGGTGGAGGGCATGGACTTCAGTGCCAGGCTCTAAATTTACTATGTGTGTGTGTGTGTGTGTGTGTGTGTGGGTGTGGGTGTGTGTTGTGTCCAACTAACCATTTGAAGAAAGAGAGAAGTGATGGTAGCTGTGAACATACACTGACCAACCCCTCAGACTATGTCATGCACACCTGAGGAGTGTTCCTTTAATTCAAATTTACTTTACATTTTATTGACCTGATATAACAGTACACTAATTGAATTGAGCAAAAAAAGCTGAAGCTGCAGCTTTGTTTTGGATTTACAAAAGGCAGTAGTAAACTTCACAGTACAGCAGTCTTACCTCTTCAAGTGAGCTAACTGTCCCAGCCACTGCTCTGGTAGAGGTTGGGAGGGGACAGCAGATGGAAGAGCAGAAGATGGGGTTAAGGTAAAGGCTGTGACCTCTGGGCTAGTTGGCTGCATGCCTGTAGGTTCCCCAGTAGACAGGCCACACACCTTGTCCACCTGTGGGGATGATAGAGCAAACACACACACACACACACACACACACACACACACACACATACCTGTTAAGCTAGGAAAACATATACAAGCATGGGTGGACCTGCAGGGTGACTTCCATAAACCTCCAATTGACACCTGCACAGTTGAAAGCACATACACGCAAATAAGTCATTCAAAGTCACTTTTCATCACAGTGATGCTATCCATTTCAAATGAGGAATGCCTACATTATGATTGAATGATTACTGGGTGAGGAGAGTTAAAAAGAATTATGGAACAGAGAACTTCAGAGTAACGGACAACATGGGAAAACGGTGGGCGTGAAGTGAGGGATGTGATGACAGAAAATGGTGCGATGAGTGAGTTATTGCCAGGAGGGCTGACAGTAAATGTAGAACATTCCACTACCTCATGGCGTTGAATGCAGGTGTGCATAGTATCTCCAGTGGGCTATTAAAGCAAAGCAGTGGAGAGGAGGAGACAGCGGGGTCACAAGAATAAAAGGGGTGTGTGCTACAAGCCAGGACGTAAAATCAATGACATCTCATTGGCTTAAAAGCCTCTGGCCAGTGTTATTATGTGGTCCTCAATTAGCTAAAGAGACAGAGTGTAATGGATCTTGCATGCTGGACTGAGTAACTCCTTATAGTGATCAATGTATATACACTGCTTTGTCTAGAGGGATGAGTCATTCTACTATGTAAGGGCATCATACAGCTCTACTTGTTCTTCACTGGTTTAGAAAAGGGAGACTTACAGTAAGAAGCAGCGTTTGACTTCATTGAGGGAAGGTTACTCATTCTTGATGTTTCCCTGCACTCAGTAAAGCAAACATAGTCTTTTCCCAGAAGAGATGATCATATTGCTTCCTTGTCTGAGAACACTCTTTTATCATTTTATTCACTGTTTGGAATTAAGGCTGAATGACTTTTATTTTTGAAAGCTCGCAATTTTCATGTGTACACAGCGGGGAGTTTTGACAACTAGCACACCTAGAGTACAGTGAGTTACAATTCAAAAAAGGATCAGAAATTGGTCGAGCTTCATATAACTGATGCAACGATACTAATCCTGCGGTTCTGCTCCGGACGTCGCTGCTTGTAAAAACATCTAAGCAATTGCACAAACTTTTCTCATCTTGTTAGACACAGTGCCCCAGAAATGCAAGTATTTAGGATGGCCTGTGAGGGGTCCAAAACAATGGAATGCACAAACAAATACATAAACTTCACTTGGGAGGGAACTATCAAGCACCTGTGTTTAAATGGTTGGTTGAAGGGGTGTGTCCAAATGCTGGGGAGAGTTTGGATAAGTAAGTCTGGAAGCAGCTGAAATATGTGTTAATGTTCACAAAATGTGTCTCGCCAGCTTGCTAAAAATACGTCATCTCATGTGCCTTATAAATGGAGTTTAATTTGAAGTTGTCACATAACAGCTAGCTTTAGCAGTGGGATTGTTAGTGGCTCAGGAATCCAAGAGATGCTTTCTAACAGCAAAACTAACTACCTGAACATTTCACTTCACTCTGGCCTTCCTCTCCCACTTTAGCTTTACTACATTCTGGTCTTAAATCCTCTCTCTTAAAGCAGACGTTGGGCACGGGGAAGGTTGTTTTATTGCATTAACCTTAACTCCCCGTAGACCAATAAAACATGCTCACATGTGGTAGAGCGGCTAACAGCCACACATGCGCATAGCTTGCAGCATACATATGCAAACATGCCACACACACACACACACACTCACACACACACACATTACATTGTGGAGGTGAGAAAAGATAGAACATCGCAACTGTTGTCTTTTCAACACACTAAGCCAAATGCTCTTTGCATGTGCTGCAATGCTTCTGTGGACAATTATTGTTTAATTCATTTTAATGTCATCTCCACATGGTGTGTTCATATTAGAACACTTGTAAATTTCAAACCTTTAAAATGGACTGTTGTGTTAAAGTTAAAGCAGTAAAGTTATAAATGCTAAGGCTGATTCATTTTACCATGTAAACTTGCTTAAACCTGTTTTACTACTTACTACTACTTAGCCAATATGAAAGATGTGCTTAAATTGCACCATATGCTGCTTCCTTATTTAGCAAAAATACATTTCTGGTAAATACATTCCAAGGACTCAAAACAAATATTTCAAACATTGTACAGTTCCATGACATCATGTCCAGACACAGTGTTTGGGAGGTCTACAGTACAGTGTGTGCAAAAGAGGGAGAGTGCGTTTTTGTATGAAAGTGGTGAAGCTGGCAGGCTGTGCAAGGGACAGGTGTGCAAAGGGCTGAGATGAAACTGAGAAAAGTCAGTAACAATAGTTACTGTTTATTGTTATGGAAATAGTGTGTTTATAATGTCTTTTCTACTGACGAGCAGCCTCCCAAAAGGTCAATATAAAGTTTTAAATACATTTCATGAACCCAAAGATAAATTTAAATTAGCACATGAAAAACAACCAAAAAGAGCTCAGGTTATCACTTCGCTGCAGTGGTGATAAATGGAGGATTAAGACAGGATCTAATCCAGTCATTGGGAACTTTTCAAAGAGGCAGACTAAAGTTTTAAATCCAGTGCCATTTCTCACCTGCCTTTGTATAACACTTAGCTATTCTCCAAGACAAAAATGTAAACATCAAGAGGAGTTCACTCACAGTTCTGTTTGCATTACTCCGTTATTTTTACAACCAAACCACAGAGAAGAGGTTCAAAAATGCACAACTTTTGAGGAGGCCAGAAGAGATTGGAGAAAGAAAACCCTGACCAAAGCATTCTTATGTTTAACTAAGCATACAAAAGTGTAAACAGTACACAAAGTCATTATAGGGAAAACAAACAGTATCCTCGTTATGGATCCGCTTGAGAAAAGGAGACATGCTCTTATAAGTTGGATCTTATGACCACATAATCCTGAGGGCCAATCAGACGAGTGGTTGAATAAATGACATGGGCTAAAACACGGCCATAAATCAAATTTCCTGACCTGATGATGGTGTGAGAATGAAAATCCCATTTGGGTATAGCATGAGTACTTGGTTTTGTATGTGTGTGTGTGTGTGTGTGTGTGAACACCATTTTATCTTTGTTATACCTTCACAAATTCAGTTATTTTGTGGAGCATTCCTTATATGATTGCTGTAGGACAGAGACTAATGGAGGGAGCAGATTGGTGGGATGCATGTTGTCCACATGGGGAGACTTTAGGGAAATACAAATTTAGATTTAGATTTCTACTGCTGAAGGCAGGATGGATCAGTATTTTTTTAACTACGTACTTTATTTTAACCGTAAAAAAGTTTGTACCAGGATCTGTTTAACTCAAAATTGATGTGTGTGTATGTGTGTGTGTCATCATCCTGAAGCAAGGGAGTGTAATCTGAACACAGCAAGGGCCATCCCGCCTCTAGGGGAGTATTGGTTTACAGATAGCAGCGGTGGTCTTGTCTTCCGAGTTTATTTATCAAGGGATTACCCTGTAAAGCCAAGGGAACTTTCTCAGCCTCCTCTCACCCCAAGTGCATTGCATTGTGGGATGAAGTGGGCTTGTTTGGTCAGAGAAGTATACCCCCCCCCCCTCTGCTTTTCCATAGTTTATGTCATAAACATGCATACACACACACACACACACACACAGTCTGATCGCATATTGCTACAGCCTGTTTAACTCTAGGAACAGTACTATAATTGTCAGCTCTGCCAAAGTGAACAACTAAATACACTTTCTAGGAGAGCTCAGAAATGCTTACCATTTGCAATAAAGATACACAGATATTTCCTCTACAGCAGTTGGTCAAGCATACTAAAATTGAAAAAAAAAATAGTCACATACTGAGAGTGTGTTATATTAACTGTCCCTGACCATATCTGAAATGAAATTCAGCTCATAGGACTACTACAAACCACTTGGTCTGTGCCATTAGTTGTACTATTGTATTCGCAGGAACTCACTTCAAGCTTCATTGCACTGTCTCAATGGTGTACATTTGTGCAAGTGTGCAAGCATATGTGCACATATGTAAATTTTTTACTTCACTCTGGCAAGAAGTTCAAAACTGCAAATTGTGTCTGTTGCTATTCATGTCCCTGCAAATAGCTCTTGCAACTGCTGCTTACATCCATTATCCAAACCACAGTCACTGTCATCTCAAGATATTTTTTGACATTCTTTACTCATAACCATAAAATATTCACTAACCAGTAAAAATTAGGAAATAAGATCACATATACCTGTAAATGACAGTGAAACATACTGCTCTCAAAGACAGAAATCAAAAGTGGCAACAGTGATCTCCTTCTCTTTGGGTTTAGATACATGATGCCATGTTTGAAATGGAAATTTCATTCAATATGAATGTTTCAGTGAGAGTTATGTACAGTAACCAACTACCAGAATGAATAAAAACAAGTGACTGAGAGCAAACGCAATTAGCTTTATTTGGTTTTCACTTCACTGCGGTTACTAACTAAAGAAGAAACAAAAAATCTGATCAGCAGCCAAGTAGCAGGAACGCAAAGAGAACACCAGGCCACTGGTTCACATCCTGGTGGGCTCTCTATTCCACTGCACAGGAAGATCCTTCTTACTTTGGCAACATGGTTGTTTATGATGTTTTCTCCAAAGAAAACCCAAGGCATCAATTTTATTTCAAATGACTGGAGTTTTGCCTTCGAGCATTATGATAATTGTGTTTAAACAAGTAACAATTTCCATCTAATTGCAACACATATGAAAACAGAAACTGCTACTTGTGCAGCAGAAGGGTTTCCATCTCTATTTTCTAGTGCATTTTCCATCAAGTTTAAATAAGAAAAATCATCAACAATCTTAGACCTACTGTTTCAGGCACAATTAACTCTATAAAGGTAGTCTTTTGTTTTTGTACCATCCAAATGACCAAAAAAAAGGATACTATGCTTAACAGTTTGTTATCACAATATACTGCCATCAAATAATCAAATATAATATATCCAGCCAAATAAAAAACAATTTCCCCATTATTTACACATTAAGGTGACTACTTGAATTTTGCAGGAATAGCAGTGTTGAGGTGAAGGCCTTGCAGTTAAGGAAGCAAGCTTGAGACTGGAAAGTTGCCAGTTCAAACCCTGAACCATCTGGGGAAATCTGGTGGGGGGGGGTGGAATAAAGAAGTCTCTCTCCTCATTCAACAACACTGTTAAACTTTGTTTAACATTAAACCACACAAAGAGACAGATGTAGGCTTTAAGGTGTTGAGTTTAACCAGTTTGGCCTTACACAGTGATCAACCCAGGATTAGGACAGCAACATTATAGATAATAGATACAAAAGTAATTGTAGCATCTACTCTAAAAAAACAACATGCCCGGGTCTCCAAAGATGATCTGGGTCAGGGTGGAGTTGGCAGAGATTCTATCAATTGCTAATTATCTATAATAGGAGAGTTACACTGTAACTGAGCAGGTTATTTACTTACTGTAAATAAGAATACATCAATTAAAAAATGCACATGTCTGAGGATGAGCTGGTTAAGACTTACAATCAATTTCATTAATGATGGACAGGTAGAGTTCTCTGTGATAAGACTTGTTGATCATAGTGAACTAGCTAGTTTTGAGTGACAGACAGAAAGCAGAATTTGTGTGACTCAAGAATAGTACAAAAGGAAATAGGTGATGACACCGGACAATTTTTTCATGCACTCATGCAATTTAAGAACAATGTTACAGCAGATAAATGACTACATCAATCCCAGAACGTCTCTCCAGGGGGCATAGGTCTTACCTCTTAAGTCCCTCTCTTTGAGTCTCATTTTACATTTTTTATGAAACTAACTCACTTACAGCTGGGGCAACACTGAAAATCTAGCAAGAGATAGCTAGATTTTGAAAGTATCCAACCAAAAAAATCCCACCCCCTCCCTTCAAGTCTCCCTCCAAAGCCACTCTCCCAGAACACATTTTCATGAGTGTCCGCAGATAGGCAGTTAGGTAGGTAGACAGGCAGGTAGGCCAGCCAATCATTTCATTCGTACTGAATGAAATGATTGGCCATACTTTTTACAGTCCTGCGACAGTCACAGACTTTTTTAAATTTTGTGTCAGACAATTGTTGATTGCTGCACGGATGTAAACAGAATTTCAACAAATATAATAAAATATATTGCCTACCCAGCTGCAAATATATTTGTAATATACACAATTTTACTGGAAGTAATTCTGACTTAAGTCTGTAAGAGACAAAAAAAGAACACAAAGTTTAGTCAATTGTTATGTCCCGAAATGAGTTTATACATTACATGTTGCACAATGTAACAGATGCCATCACAAATATCTTAAGATGATGGAAATCTGTATCATTAGTAAAGGCTGATGGCACGAGTAGCTTGTGTGATTAAAAGGCCAATAGACTTGTTGATTCGATTGGTAGCTGATGATCTTTATGCTGTAAACAACTTAACTTATTCTTTTCACGTGTGTTCAGTAACGCTTCTGTTCTTATGGTCAGGAAAGATTAAGAGCTGGTGCACATGACAGCAGGCGGTTACAAGAAAAACAGCTTCAAAGACAAATGCGTGTGTGTGTCATATGAACTGTAAAAAGAAAATTCATTATCAATTAATTAATTTCTAAATATAAAAGAAAGCAAACATCATTAGTTTATGGGTGTTTAACATTATGTATGCTGGAGATGATAATGTGTTGTAGCTTTAATCCAAATTCACTTCACCAAAACATTCAGCACACGTATACAACACCCCCTGAACCACTTGTGGGCTAATTGTGACAGCTTTCCACATGGCCTCTCCCAGAAAGTCTTGAGTGAGAGAGTATAGATGATTTACAACATTACTCTCCCCTTCCCTTTCTTTTCTCTCTCTCCCAGCCAATAGTTCATTGCCGTATTTTTAGGTCACTCTTCATTCTTTCTAAATAACTGTGTCTCCATCTTTCTCTTTAGTCTTTACTCTGCAGTCTCTGTCAATCAGCCCTTACCCTCCCTCCCGTCTTTTTGTCTCTCTCTTATCCGAATGATGTCAGCGCTAATTAAAGAGAGACTAAGTCCCTCATATATCACAGAGAAAAAGTCCTTGAGATTCCAGTCAGTAAAGAGAACATTGAGTTTCTCTCTCCACACTGAGGCTTGTATACCCTGATTAAATCACTCACAGATGATCTAAAAATGAGAGGCTTTTTCCTTGTAAAAATGGGTGTCAACTTTGGAGTTTGTTGACAACATTTGTCCATCTCTGTAAACAAATTTACGAGAATTACAGACACAAAATGTAGCAAGAGGTCTCAGAGGATTCAAGTGGTGTTACACCACAGCGATGGAGGAAACGGCGCAGGAAAAAGAGACAGAGGAAAGTCAAGTGAGTTCATCTCGTCTGTGTCTGCGATATGGTGGAACATGCGCACACAAGCAAAGAAAATAAGCTTGTGGATAGAAACTTCGAGAGCCCACCTGTCCATTTGAAGCCTTCCAATGAACCAGCGATTACCACTAAAATCATAACACAGATGCAGTAGGTATTCGTGTTCACTTCACAGCAGCAGCTGCATGATATT
This sequence comes from Micropterus salmoides, assembly GCF_014851395.1. Taxonomy (NCBI): domain Eukaryota; kingdom Metazoa; phylum Chordata; class Actinopteri; order Centrarchiformes; family Centrarchidae; genus Micropterus; species Micropterus salmoides. Next base: position 17,691,857 of record NW_024040485.1, on the reverse strand, counting down.
ATAATGCTAGCCAGAGCAAGGTGCTCAAAGGCCAGGCCCGTGAGCACCCAGTCATCAGGTGAGGTTGTTGGGAGTATAAGGACACATAAAGGGTGAAAGAGAGGGAGCGGGAGGAATATAGAGGAGTAAGAAGGACAGCTTACAAAAGGGTAAAAAGGCCACGTTGCCAAGTGTACTGATGCAATGGATTGAGAAACCACAGTGAAAAAGCAGAGAAAGCCCAAAGGTGACCTGTTTTACTGAGAAATTACGTTCTAGTGATATCTACAGTGGTTCACAACATATCAAGCATAGCGTTAGTTCAGGTAGGCAACGAAATCAAGCTCAGCTCACAATGTTGCTGCTTCCTCTACAAGCAGCTTGTTATGCGCCGCCACCCCAGCTCCTCCTTTCATGTCATTCTGTTAGTAATGCCTGCTCTGTTCTGTTCCCTGAGGGGTCTTTACTGCTGCACTCTACCTTTCCATGTATGCACATGGATGGGCAGGGACATACTCTCCCTGCCTTATGGCTTTTCTACGTAGGCCCGTGGGAGGGCAGGGAGGTGTGCTCCCCCTGCCTTATCAGGCAAATATCAGTTTCTTTGAATTTGCAAAGATGCACAATTATTTAGAAACAAATTATCAAAAAAGACTTCATCAGCAATCCCAGAGAAGCGTCTTTTTTTCTGAAAAAGATGCAGTGTCGTTTGAAAGAGTTGGTAGTTGACAGAAGCAATATTACAGGATGAGGTGTCCTGATTTACTAGATAACGGACATGGTGGAGGCACAAACTCTGCGCCATGTCACAGCAATTTTCTCTGTCACAAATTAAATGCATTGCCCTAATCATATAAAGGTGCAGTTTGCTCCCGTGACAGACTTTGACCCATATAGTGAAGACCTATGAATAAGAGATTTGTAGCTGATATTATTTATATTATTATATTAGTCATGTAAACGACAGCATCAACATAGTTGTTTGCCCGTCAACCCTCTTTCTTTTTCCTTTCATCTCTCTCTCTGCTGTCATTTCTTGTTCTGTGTGAAACAGTCCATCTGAGTAGGGAAAGCCCCGCCCATCATTTAGAGTCCCATCAACTTATAATCAACTACATATCTGGGTAATTACATGATTTCTGGAATTACATGATTCCACCAATCCAAGTCATGGGTCACAAAAACAAATAATATACTGACGACCACTGCTTTGTGTTCAGATCCAAATTTAATGTCCCAGCAACCAATCATATGGTTGCTGATGGTTGCTGCAACCAATCATATGGTTGCTGAGACAGAAGAAATGCAGGAACTTTGGTTGTCTTTGAGGGCTGCTGCATATTATCAGCAGCAAGGGAGAATGAGAAGGACAGCAAAAGATGTGTGAGGGTGGCTGAGGAGAACAGACGCTGCACCCACCATCATTAGCTAATGGACTGCTGAGTAAGTCAGTCAGTCAGCTTGAGTGTTAGACGGAGTGCCAAAGGCGCACACAACTTAGAAAGATGGGTTAAGCGTATAGATTGGCCATGGGCGCATTTTGGGTCAGCTACCTTTCTGCTAACAGTCGCACATATTAGATTCAGAAACCATATATAAAGACCTTAGCCTGTATAGCTAATCATTTTATATAAGGTGACCTCCAGAGGTGTTTTCAGCAGTTCATGTCAGAGTATATATCAAAAAGTTAAAAAATTTTCTGCGTCTTTCTATTCTTGCCTGCACACTAAGTTATCATTCGTTTTTGTTAACTTAAGTTGTTGTTTATTTGATAGTGACAATGCAATTAATATTGTATTGAAACATAGTAGACATTTTAGCATGTTTTTTTTCAACCTGCACAAAAGTACAAAATCTAAAATGTCAGTTGAATTACACAGTGCAGTAAGTCACACATACTGTAAAAATACATTATATATCATCCCTGTGGTCCAACATCAAAGTGCCCTGTAAAATGCAATGTCCATGAATGGTCACAATAGTAACTGGTCAAACATTATTAGCATTCAATAATGTTTTTTGTCAGTAGACCTTAAAATAACTGTGATAAGGACTAGCATGAGCTCTAGTTACATTTTAGCTGTATGTGTAATGATCTTAGTTTGCTTGAATTCATTTGGCAGTGTATGCCATAGACTCTATCTCTTTACAAAAAATAGCTCAAAAGTAGCTAATTATCTGGGGAAAGCTTATTTAAACATAAACAGATGAATTAAGACAATAAACACCACATGCATAAATACTTTATCTATCTGTAAGGGTAAGTAATGTTTTACAGCAATTACAACTTCATCTTTACAGTACTAGCAATGTCCATGTTTTTGTTCAAGTACCACTGTTATCATACAGCATAACATAGCACACAGCAATTTCCTTGTCTTGCATATATTAATTAAATGGGGAACACAAAAACTTTGTTGTGTTAAAGAGGTGGTATTATGCTTGTTGGCTTTTCCTCTCTCCTTTATTGAGTTATATATCTTTTTTGTGCATGTAACAGGTTTGCAAAGTGAAAAAGTCCAGCCCAAAGGGAGTTCCCATCTCCCACAGAAAGCTCTGCTCTGAACTGCTTGAAAACAGCTTGTTTGTAGTCCAGCCCTTCACTTCCTTTACTTATGGCGTCACAATGAAAACGCGTCATAAAGCTTGCCAAGCGGCTAGCGGGGGTCAGGCACACCCTCAAACCAAGCTAGTCTGAGCGGAGGCCCTTTGGCTCGACTCGCCTTTGTTTGGTTTTCCATTGTAGAAAGTTTTACCTGTACCTGCTTCCAGGTACATTTTTTCGTATCACCTCACCTCCATCGAGGTTCCAAGCGATCACTGCGTGCGCCAGACAGAGGCCAAGTTTTTGTATGGAATTTCATCACTAAATCCACTTTTTGAGGTGAGAAATCAGCTGTGTAGATTTCGAATATTGACAGTTTTACGAGAAGTGATGGCGGAACAAAAATGTCATACAGACCACTGCAGCAACAACAGCAGAGGAAAACACAACTGGAAGGTTTTCATACCGCTTATCTGTCTTTACAATCTGAGGAATGTTAAAACGTTTTAACTTAAAATAGAGAAAGCTGTGTGAATCGCTGGTGTGTGTGTCGCATTGAACATTACGTTGCGGCAGTTGTGTGTGGCGTCGCTATGACGGCAAGCTACATACTATCTCTGGGTACTACCTTCAGTGGAAAACGAAGCAGTCAAGTCTATCAATTTGCTCTATGGTAGCATTTTTCAGCATTTTTCAGTTGCAGTCTGAAGCGGCTTTGATTTGGATCACACTACCTTGTTTCTTATGACCCGCCCTTCTCTGCTTCTGAGTGGCTAGTAGTCCTTACCTGGGAACTGTGCATGTGCAACTCCCAACAAAGATTTTGTACAAGCAAGATGCATCACTCTGTAGCTCAAGAGTGGAGCGTACAACACATGGGGTGAAAAGAGGAGCTGCAGCAATGTGCAGTATGAGAAAAATATGGTGTATTTTGAAAATTCAACCATGTAAACCTGTTCTGGTACAACCCCTAAATAAGATTTTGAACCTGAAAATGAGCATAATACCACCTCTTTAAGAACTTTGTTAGTGAGAGTTGATGCTAAATTAGAGTGAGCAATATGTTTTTTTGTTTATGTTTGTCTATTCACAAAATTTAATACCTAACCAATAAAGGTAACATTATTATTATCTATAATGCAAAAAAAATCCAATATTGCCCTAAAACCTAAAAGGCCACAGTATTAACCGTATGACAAAATCTGATCTATACACAGTATCATTTTGCCATTTTGCTGAAACCATGAAAATACAGGGTTGCAGAGAATTGCACAGGGAATGTAAAATAAGAAACTGTGATGACAACCAAGTTTGTTTTCACACCAACGGTATTCCTTTATTTTATTGTGGGATAGAGTAAAAGAAAAAGCGTTTGCCATGTATGCCACTGCAGTCTGTTGAGGTGCCGCCGTGGTGAATGGAAACCTTCCATTCATCCCACTGGCCCTTGTTTCCATTATCTAAAGGCCCAGGCTGCTATTATCATTCCTCCATAAGACTGTAATGAGAAGCTGGGGTAAAACCAACAAGCGGATAAGGTAGACCTGCATATAAACTGCTCTAATCTTGACTGGTACTATTTTCTCATAAACAGACTGTAAAGCTCTCAGTGAGTGAGTAAGTAAAGGAGTGAAGTTGTGAGTGAATACATGCTTACATGAATTCTTGCTAAGTCTACTCATCTTCAGCAAGTGCAATATATAAAGTTCATCGCTAGGTCCTATAATCTATATAATTTTTATGGTCATGTGATTAAACAGCAGTTTTGTGGCCTCTCAAGCACAGTCTGGATGGAGAAACTCTAAAGCCTGGATTCCACCGGGGATGGCTGTCCCATTGTGGCTGTGAAGCAGAAACTAGAGCTGATTGCAGACATTCTTCAGAAGTGGCTCTTCACTTTACTCAGCCGAGAATAAATGGCTAGTCTATTTTTGATGGAAGCCGCGTCAAGCAGCACAGAGCAGATCAAAGTGGGCAGAAAGTCAGACACAGAAACGGTGTAGAGAATACGTCAATTTTCAAAATAAACACTCGACCGACTCGCAATTATATATCAACAATAAATACAATTGAAACAGATCTAAACATCTTAAATATGTAGCCAACTCATGCATTGTAGGAGCACAAAAATCAAGGGAAAATAATCAAATCAACTAAATCTGAGCAAGTCAATAAAAGACAAAAAACGTTTCTGAAACACTCCTTGCGAGGTATGAAGCCGTACAGAGGATGGAATAAAATCACGTCACAGATGAGTCATTATTGAGCCGTACCCAGTGGAATTAAGGTATAAGATGAATTCAACAGGGCAGCATTCAGAACAAGAAAACCTCACAAAAAATTGGAGCTACCATTTCCACTGGGGCCCAATAAGAGTAGCCACTTTTACTGGATATTTTCCAATTCTCTCCTAACTGTGCCTACTCGACATAATCCAGCCCAAGGCTCCCCCAATATCCATAACCATAACCACTTCCCTTTGACCCTCGTTCACGCTCCATCTCAATAAGAGCAGGAATGTGTAAGAACAGAACCTATCCTTCTGCTGCCACACATAACTATCAATGGCTGCCTTTCAGTCTCACGTGCGCTACTAGTATTGTCACAGGGTGGGCCGCACATCTAGGCTCCTTACAGGACTTCTTAAAACCTGATACCTGCACATGCCATGGGGATGTGTGTGCGTATGTACAGTATATGTGTTATGACCCAGGTCCTACCCTATGACGTACTGCAACATATAGTGCAGACTCTGAGAAGTCTGCAGCTCTCTAAGTGAGAGAGAGAGCGACCACAAAATGGTTTTGGGATAACATCCCAGTGTAAAACCACACAGTCACAATAATTCCTTTAATAATAACTCCATATAATATTCTGACTCGGCAAAAAACAAGAGTTACTTCTTTGTGCTTGACTTCATATATACAGCATAACTTAAAATCAACAGAAGGTCAAGCAAGGTACTTTATTTGCTCTGCAGTAAGATAGTAAGGATAATATATAAGAAATTAAGAAAATGGGTGTTTAAAATTGGGTGTTTGTCTGGGAATGGGGTATATAGAGGTGTAGGGGTGAAGGTGGCTATGCTGACACAGTAGTTGTGCACTTGTGACTTAACAGTTTTTCTTGACAGGCCACTGTGGCTTTATAAAAACACACATTTAAAAAGGCCCAGGTTCTAGATAATACATGGTAATAGAACTGTGTTATTCTGTGTGTAGGTAAGTCTGTGTGTGTCTGCGTGCTTAAGTGAGTCAGTAGACTTAGCTGATCATGTTTGCTCTCTAGCCTGGGTGAATGCCCACGTGAATCAAAGAGAGCGCAGAAAATGGGAGCCACCAGTGTCCGGCTGGGGTCCACCTCCTTTATCAGCAACAATTCTTTTGCCCCCCCCCCACCTCCCCGCAGCTGGCTGGGTCTAGTTTGTATGGCCTAGCTGGAACCCTTTCAATCCTGTCCCACTTGTCCCCGTGCTGGACTCCCTTGCCTGCCACCCCATGAATACCAAGCAGGCATACACACACACACACGTAAATACACACCCAAAATACAGGCTGGGTTTCTCTCTGCATAGTTGTATTAGGCCAGTCTCTAAGCCTGGCAACCAACCCTCCTCTGTCTACGTGTGCATGTGTGCATACAGTAAGTGTCTACGCATTTCGATGTCTGTTTTTAATGAGTGTTTAATGTAGAATTCTTTAGGCTCTGTGATGCTCCCAACTTGAAAGAGACCACACCAGTGGTTTCACATGTTTAAGCCCATTAACTACAAATTACTTCCATTTTATGTTACTGCCAACCATTTTTCACTAGAATTGCTATACATGTTAAATGTGTTTTTCCACCTTCCAGGCAGACATTCGTTATGTTTATCCTAGTACACTATGAAACTTTACTTGCAGGGAGAATTTAAACTTGCTTGACAAAGACGGTATGTCACAAAGGATACCTTGTCATAAATATTCTTTGCCAAACTTACTTCATTGTTGCATGCTGATCACTGCATTTGTATGCAGGAAATTCAGAATGAGATATCAGAATCTGAAGACTTGAGATTTGGCTTGCCGTCACAAGGTATGTTGTCAGGAAACTAAACCCAAAGGACCAACAATAATAATAGTAATGGCACAACATTGTAATCTGTCTTCACAAAGTAATGAAGTGAGGAACTCTCCCAGGAGAGAACATAAAACAAATTACAACCAGTATCAAATGGCCATAGGTTCTGAAGGCATTTTAGCCGACAACACACTTTTACAGAGAAAGTATAACCTGAATATTTTATTCTGAAAAATATTGAATTCTGTAAAATACTTCAGAAACTAAGATACGGTATGTTTTGGTAGATGCCTAGCATTAATGCACAGTGTAAGGCAGACAAGCATTATAGCACACTACAGTACTATACTTACTTATGTAAGTATTTTTGTTGTATTATTAATTACAACTTGAAATTCAGTAATTACAATACAGTTAGTAATCGCCAGTTATTATTAGCTACTTTGACATTTTTCGGGGGGTACTACTACTTCTTTGTTTGTTTTTGTGCGTTCACTAGAGAGTCTGATTGCGTTCACTAGAGATCTGAACTATACATGACAAAATAGCTAATTTAATCCACTAACAGCTTGCATGTTATGGCTTCTATAGTGTCGTCTTACATTTCCAGTCCAGTTATTGGAACAGTTCCAGCGTAGACTGCAAGTGGTCCCATTAAATATATTAGAGAACAACTGCACCCTACATGACCCTGTCAATATTTGAAGCATTGTTCTTCCCTTCCCATTTTCAACACAGTCCATATCATTGAAAGCTATTGTGAGTAACTCAAGGTGTTGACAGGATGTGAATCATAAAAACTCATATCTGTTACCTGTCATGGCCAACTAATGAGTTTGGGGAGAGGTGGGGATAAGGATAAAAGAGACACAGACTGGGAGAATAAAAAGAAATAACACAAGTATTATTCACACAAGTCAGGGGAAGTCCCGGCACCTACACAGTAAAGGGGGCCACTAGAGGTAGTGGAAGCATGATGTCCAGAACTATCCAGCTCATGTCCTGGGAGACACACGTTTATAAGTGCTCCTATAGATTGATTTTATTATTTAAAAAAACAGTGTATACACATGCACTGCACCGACAACCATGGCTGACATTTAGAGGAGAGACAGAGATGCCAGTGAGAATTTAGTCCCATTCTTCTCGATGATCTACAAAAATCTTTGGCCAATCACCTTCTGCTGTGTATGAGTCACATGACCTGCATGCACGCCTCCACCATTTGGTTTTGGTAAAAATAAGGTACTATGAATATAAAGATCGCAGTGCACTGTGTTTACTGACAAATCTTTTAGATCAAATAAATTACAGACATGCAAACAGAAATACTACCCAGTATCGCATCTAGGGCTGTCGTGACAACTACAAAATTGAAATATCGCGCTACTGGCCAAGCCTACCAAGGAGGATGGCAAGCACCACAACAATGTTCAAACTTTACACTTCAGTGCGTGTTAAATTAATAAATTAGTGCTTCAAAAATTCCACAAATCTAAGGAGCTCTGTAATGGTTCAAGGATAGATCACCATGGGCTGTACGCAACCCGACTTAAAACTTGGAAGCTGTAAGTGTTGCTGTAAGAGATTCACAGACACATTTAATATGCTGTATGGCACTAAATGACTCATTGATCAAAAATGGCAATAATACCGCATAGCCCCAACAAATTACCGTGGGGGAAATTACTTCACCGCGACAGCACATCGTAGATATGTTACTTTGAATGCAGGGATGTGTGTAAGATGAGGACTATTAACATTTTCAGCCACGGTACAATGTTTTAATATAAAAAATTAAACACAATCGCAAATTCTAAATTCAGTAACCTGTCTGGCAGTCGTTCATGAAACTGTCTTCATGTTGTGAACATCTGACTTAAAACCGCATTTAACATAAGGCATATGGTAGTACTCATGGGATGCAAGAGCACCAAATCCCCATTTCAGCCATGACTTTTCTCATTTTCATCATAGTCAATGAGGAATTTATAATAGCCCCCCTACAGTCAGAACCTAAACAACAATAATGATTTTTAGCTGTCTTGCCATTTTGGAAAATTATTCCCTCTCTAGCCTCAGCTCAGCCTGCATTTCTTTGGAGGAGACTGACTGAACCTTTTGTTTTCTATGAATAGTTTTTCAACACTGTGCAAATATTAATTTAGTGTGCAGGGCTCTTTGTTGCATTGTTGTAAAACCATAACCCACAAGCAGCCTGCAAAATCTTTCCAATCAAAACACTGACCATAGCCAAGGTATATGAATAAAACAAAGATGTTAAACAAAAAGGTTTGGAGGCTTTTTGCGAGTGCCATTAAAGCTAAATCTAGTATGTACTCACCGTGGCAGTGATGAGTGGACCATGGAGCTGCGCATAGAGCAAGGCCTCATTAACGTGCCCCCTAACCCCCAGAAGGGCTAGTTCCAGGCTGTGGTGCCCAGCCATGGCGTGGGTTAGTTGCTCCAACAAGCTGGTATACCTCCTCCAAGGCTGATCCAGCTCTGACACACTGGCCAAGCAGCCTCGCATTACATTCAGACAGTAGCCCACGCAGGGCTTGATCAGGGTCAAACCTCTGCAGTGGGAGCAGTACACCATCTTCACCAGGCCCTTCACACACTCTTTGCTCAGACTGATGTGTTCGGTGGCATTCATCACCTCCAGACCCTCCTCCAGGGCCAGGCCCAGATGCCGCCCGGCTCCCAGCGCCCCAGCCAGCTCTTGGGCCATGACTGCTGGATGGGGCCCAAAAGGGTTGACGTCCTGCCTGATCATACGAAGACAGTCACCCATTTCACCGCCCATCATCATACTGCCATCAATGCCTGGGTTGATGAGCCGTGCGTAGGCGAGTGGGAAGAGGTTGTTAAAAAATTGGTGAACTGCCACCTCCACAGAGACGTTGGCTCCGCGGAGGTAGAGGGAGAGTGAGGAGAAGAGTTGATTAACATGGGGTAGGGCATGGCGAGACACGGATGAGTAGGTTCCCTCCAACAGAGAGCTAAGGTGGCCCTGAGAGAAGGATAGAAGGTACTGGAACATGTCTGCAAGAAGAGCAAAAAATAAATATACATCAGAAATAGAAGAAAAGACAAAGGAAGACATTTTAGATGACATTAAAATTGGGAATCATCCATGACATAATCTGGAAGCTCTCCGGGAAGTGGGTAAGGCATTCAAAATGCAAACAAATATTCAAACCCTTTCTCCTAAAAGTGTGGCTTGTGTGTTTCAAAATGTTGGGTTGAGAAACCAGTGTCAAGTTTCCCTTATCATGCAGTTGGATCATTGTGTATGAATTCTTCATACCAATAAGTATGACTTAAGTAGACTGTCTTTGCCTAGAGAGAGAGAGGGAGAGAGAGCGAGGGGGGAAGAGAGAGAGAGAGAGATTCAACGTCCTGAAGTTCACATTTTTTGTGGCAAATACTGTATGTTCCAGATTTTACAGGGGTGTCTGAAGTGCTACCAGCCTAACGCACACACACACGCACACACACACACACACACACACACAAAACAGTTGAGTCATCCAGTTCTTATGTCAGTTCCTGGTGAGCAAGTGAAGCTGTAGTCCCAATGAAGTGCCACTTCAAGGTACTGTTGCAGAGTAGAGAGACAGAAATGACACAGGGTAAGCGGGGGAGGGGGAAAAATACATGAAATTTTGAAAAACAGCTGCCTCTATTCCCAGTTCATTTTCTCTCCCATTTCTCCAACATACCCCTCTGCCTATGAGAATGGTTAATTGTGGAATAAGAGTCTACTTCAAAATTATGCAAATATTAATTTGATCGAAAATGACCACATAGGAACAAAAAAATGGCCATTCTTTCTTATCATCACACACCACCGTGCAACCTAACACATCCTTTTGTCCCACCGTCCCCTCCACTATACTCATTCACTTATTCTTGTAACCCTCTGTCTTGTCCTCCTTCTCAGCAACTCTCTACATATTCTCTTCTGCATGCAACTGTGTGGGACTGTATGGACTGTACATGTATGTGTGTGTGTGTGTGTGTGTGTGTGTGTGTTTGTGTATGCGTGTCCTGGACACAACACTCTCCTCTCGGGTGTGATGTCAGCTTAAAAGCATGCCAGGACATGAAGGAGCAGTAGCAACTGTACAGAAATTGAGACAGGAGAAGGAGGGTGCCAACATACCCCCGCCACATTGTACACACACACACACACACACACACACAGTACATACATGAAATGAAAAAAATCTAAGCATAATCCCACATTATATGACAATTCTGCATATGGTACTAACTGCTAACCAATTGTAATTTATCACGCACTTTGGGCTTAAGTCTTTATAAATCTGTTTGCTTGATGGTAACGCTTACATATTCATTCATAAAGAGTACCTTTCTCATAGCGAATCTATCTTAGCACAGTGATTGTTACCAAAGGAGTATGTGTGTGTGTTTGTGTATGCGTCCAACCCCTCCCAGCCTACAGACAGAAGGATAACAACAGCCATGTCCTCTTCAACAGCTGCACTAATATGACCGCTGTCTGTGACACACAGGGACTCCCCACTGGCCAGTAAAAGGCACAACTCATTTATAATGCAGCAGAAAACACCATCGCCATGATCAGAGCTGCTACCGCACACATAACATTTAAAGTTGTAGCCTGTTAGGGTTTGAAGAGCGTGACTGCATGTGACAGAAATAAAGCAGACAGACATGACAAGTCATCAGTCTGTTAGGGGTTATTACTGTAAAGCAAAGAGTGACGAGTTGCAGTCTGCCTGTAGGCTGAAAGAAAGACCTCCAGAGATTTCCAGCAAGAGACAGTCCAAGAACAGCACAAAAAAGGAGAAACACATAATGAGCATTAGATTAGCAGAAAAATTGTACAGTTTCAGTTCCATTTCAATGTCTCCTAAACTCTTGGGGCTGCAGAGATGGTACCAGTGTGAGGTCTGTCTGATTGCCTGCCAGTCAGACCACAAAGCTCAATAGCCACACATACAAGATGTACCCAGAGGGTTGGGTTACATGGCATTACATAATGTTATTATAAAATTATCAAGCTCAGAAATACCACGGTTTAATATTACTCTCTGTGAGGCTTGGTGGGGGTAAACACAAATCTAGACCAGTCTACATATCAAGACAATTAAGTTCTCTAAAAGAGGTGAAATAAAGATGAAAAATCACTTATACTTCTCAAGAGCACCATCTTTCAAAGGGATTATGACAGGTTCATTAAATCCTTAAGACATTCCGTACTTGTTAAAAAATCTTATTTTTATTTGCCAAGAGAGTGACACAAAGAGGGAGAACACGAAAGAGGAAAAAAAGGGAAAAGAGTGGGAGACAGCCAGGAAAAATGGAATGAAAAGAAGCGACTGAACTTTTGAACAAGGAAAAACAACTACTGTACAAGTGGACTCCACCTTGTGAACATGTTCTGACATCTGGAATCATTTGGCCCCTGGATCCAGAGCACTTCCCTGTCTCTACATGGCTGTTACTTCAAACACGTCCCCCTCATCTTGAATGTACAGAAGTGGAGCAAGAGTCCACCTTTCTTCCTCTGTACACTCCTTCCGACAAACAAACTGGATCCCATCATTCATTTTCAACATCAGCTATTTTCTGTTCTCAATCAAGTTCTCTCCCACGCTCAAACAGACCCTGTTTCTCATTCTGTGATAAATCAAGTACACGCATTGTGGTTTTCTCCGCACTTTCCCGTACTGGGAAACAGGGTGATAACAAAAAACAAGAAACCAGCAGCTTTTTAAATCCTAACTATCATTGCATGATAGTCAGTTGGCTTTGATTGTTCTGTCTGACCACTGAGTCTGACTCTGGATTTGACCACACTCCATTCAGACACACAGTCGTGGGTGGCTACCATTACCATGTCACAGTCTCCCCATAAGTAAGACTCTTATGCATGAAGCAATTATCTTTAATTTCTACGGAAGTCCAAAATTAAAAACACATAATTGTCAAGCTAACTACACAGGAATAAATGAATAGGTCTGCTTTGTCTGTGGCCCTGTGTGGCCAAGCTGACAAGCTCTCTGCTCAGAATAAACAAGGTATTAAACACATGAAAAAGCAGCAGTGACAAAGCAGACGAGGCCTTTGTCCTGTAGCAGCCTAAACTGAGTATGTATTTATGTCCCTGGGGATGGGATATTATACCATATGTTTCCACCAAAGCTATGCCAAGGCCACTCTCTGAGATCACTGGGTTTAATCGTAAGAAGCCATTTCCACTTTACATTCTGCATGGCAACCCAGTGTTTTATTGGCAGAATTAAAGCTCAAGTGTCACCATGGTGAAGCTGCCACAATAGCGGAGTCGAAACAAGCACAGTGGCAGCGCTATGATATAAGTCACAACTATAGTCTTCCTCATTTCTAAGCCACTTTCACACAGAGAAAGATGTATGCACAGTTTGACTACGTATTTAAGGCCAGGGCATCAAAGTTGGCAGCCATCACAAATCAACATGGTAAGTGTGTGTACAGGAGTTGGACAAATGGATTAATACTGCATCACCAGTGGTTATTCTAGTGGTAGCTGCTGTTGTTGCGGTAGTAAGGTATTTGTTATTGTTATTTGCAATTACTATTTAAGGCCCGATATGCATAGCACTTAGCATAGCAATTTTTAACTTTGGTGACTCCTAGTGGGGGTATGAAAAAAAAAGACACTGTGGCAGACAGCAATGCAAGCCGCAAAGCAACTAAACATTACTTCAGTTACACATGTGCGCAGTGTTTACAGTACAGCTCACCAGAGCTCCGTGTGGTTAAACTTCACGGCATAAAAATATTCTATGAAAGTGAGAAAATCCATCCAACTAAACAAAGCATTTCCTGAAGTCTAAAAATGCAGCATTTCTAAAATCCCTAGTCATAATTTCCCAGAATCAGCTAATGCTAGTATGTCCAACTCAGTTAGAAACAAGTGTAGGACAGAAAACATTTCCTTTAAACTATATTTTTTTCTTCTTCAAAAGGAATCATAACATGTCTTGTGTGCATTGCGCTGACAAATATGAGCCCACCTTTGCTACTCATGTAAAAATCCTAGAAATGTGTTTTGCCCCATTAGATAAAGATATCAAAGTTTTCAGATGTGGCCAAAAAGGTGTTCTATGACATTTGCTCTATAAAATGGTCCGTCAGCTTTTCATAGCAGTGCAATTGAACCCTTGCATTTTAACATACAGCAAAATTAATAAATGATTAATAATTAAAAACACTACAATAAAAAGCAAAATGTATACACTGAGGTTAGCAATAACAGATAGTGGGCAAACTATAAGAACAAACAGCCTTGCAAATGCACTGTAAGGAAAATTTAAGGTGTAGAGATCTCGACTACACATGTGTATGCAAATATTTTGATAGAAAAAATGAAAAAAATCATTATGTGTGGACCTAGAACTTTCCCCATGCTAAACCAATTGTATAGTCCTGGGTTAGAGGGTTTAACTGTTTAATATGCACATCTATGAGTATGTGTGTATTTTTAAGTATGTGCACGTAGGCCTACAGAGGTCAGTGTGCATGTGTGTATGCTCGCTCGTGCTAGAATATGCAGTGATATTGTGATAATGAGGTAGGAGACACTGTTCTCATACCATGGAACTGTGGGCCCTTCTTATCTTGGCAAACAGTCCTGACTGGACCTGACCAACAGTCTTCTCAGGCAAAGCATTTTAATCCTACCACAGGCTTGGGTTTCAGACAGGTCACCACACAGATATGACATAGTGACACATGTAGATTACATATCCTTGTTTTAATTAGTCGAAATACTGTACATAGGGCCATCTCCCACTCAGCACTGGTCCTCTTAGGTTACAGGGGAGAGCTGCAATGTCACCCAATCTCCCAGCCTATAACCTTTCAGTAAACAGTTTAATGGTAATAAACTATTAATAAGTCAATGAATCAATCTGTTGATTCATCAAAGTTGTGTGGCAAAATCACACGTCTAAAGTCTAAACTGGGAGCATGACTCACTTGTCTGACAACACGCGCATATGTGCTGGTCACACAAATTTGACCTGAAAGAACTGGGGAGCTGCATGTTTGCCAAAACCACTGTGACTCCACACGTCCTTTGGACAACCCACATATGCAATCACAAATGTGTGTGTGCACTAATTCCAAAGAACCCTGGCCCCAAATCCTAATTTGCTTGTCTTGTCCTATCAGGGGGCTAACAGGTGGGATAATGAGCTTGAGAGGGAGGACAGGAGGAGGTGGGGGGAAGGGGGCAAGTTCTCCATCTCTCTATCAGCATTCCAGTAATTAAAAAGGCAGCAAAGCTATATGAATACTCTGAAACATAAACAATTCCACAGATGCCAGGGACATTCAAGGTGCGCTATAATGTGGTGGTGGTGGCGGTGGTGGGTGGGGGGAATCACTGCTCTCTGCTCTGGCCAAAGTAGGGAAACGCGATTGAAGGCAGGGGAATGAGCAGACGAGAGAAGGACAGGGACAGAGGAGACAGATCACAGGGGCAGTGGGTGAGGGGCTGAGGGAAGAGCAGGGTGGGTGGAAGGGTTGTTCAAATGGCTAATACCATAAAGGGGAGATATGGAGGGCCAGCCTGAGGGCAGACTGTTGACAGGTTGATGGACAGCACCTCTGGTCCTACGCATTAAGGGGGTCACAGATCTACAGACACCCCCCATTTCCCTTTTGTTTATAGGTATATAAATCACATCATCTCCTTTGATAAAGTGTAGCGCTAAAGAGCAGCACAGAGTGTCATACATGAAAAAAATGCACTCATTGATAACTACTTACAGCTACAATTAAAAGTATGCCAGTTGCATAAGTAGGAATGACTCCTGACTCTTGGATACAGCATGCGCATACAGCATGTAAGATGACATCCTTTTTACATCTTAGAGGGACTGCTCCATGCATGTTTATTTGTTTCAGTAGTGTTTGTTTTTTTTATCTGCATAATGCAGAAAAGTAAATGGTAAAAATAGTCTAATAGTATTGAGGCATTTTCTCCAAAACCTGGCTATACGACAGTCTGTGGTTTAGGGATAAACAAAAAAGCCTTGTCATGGAAATAACCCATTATATAAGTGGAAACTGGTGATAACTAAAGACGGCCGAAGAAAGAGACTGGACTCCAGATTTTCATGAAAAGAAAGGAAAGGAAACATTTAGCCTAACATAAGATTAACATGAAACAGACCCCTGAACTGACTCTGAGGTGTGAAAGGAATCCAAGATGAAAGGACGTCTAATGAAGAATTTTCCACTTTTCTTAGCAGGTGTGGCCCCTGTTTTCATTTTTCAGCTTACAATGAATCGAGCATAGAGGGTCACTTATGCATTGTTTCAATTATGGGCCAAATCTACTCTCTGTAAGCCCTTATGCTTAGGCCATTAAAAACACAGAAACCCTTAAAATCCATTTTGTGGGCTGAAAAAAATCAGCGGAAAATACTAGATAATCAAGATAAATGTATAAAAATATTTGTGAAGGACAAATCCCATCATATTACTAAAGCCAAATGAAGTATGAAGAGTTTGCCAGTGACAGACTGCATTGTGGGTGATTTAAGAGCAGAACCATGTAAGCCCTCTGTTCATTTTGGCAGACAATACAGCAGATATCATAATCCATCATGGATCATACAAACAGCACACAGATGGGCAAGGTCAGAACAACATTTTATGTTTTTTGTCAGTCCATTTCTCTCATTTATTGTACCTCCTCCCCTGGAATACAATGGATGAATGACTCGGGGGTTCAGTGAATAAAGCCATGGGGACTCCTTAATGGTGTGCTAGGAGCCATAGAGGCAAAGAGGAAGAAGGAGAGGAAGCAGATCTGGAGGGTCCAACACAGGGTGTAATGAGTAAAGTGAAGTGATTTGAACGGGGAAGTGATGAAGTGAGTTGGTGTTGAGAGATGGGAGTATGACAGCCAACTCCACAACTTTAGGCTTAAGTAACACTGTGAGTCACAACACAGAGACATGTACATCACGGTGCTCATCCATTTATGAATTAAAAGCATATATTAAGCACACGCCCTAATCTCCCACAGGCGTCGGATGGAAGCCGCTCTCCCTCACAGACAAGTCTGGCCAATTTAGAGTGTTCACACCCCTCTTTCCCTCATATTACGTCTTATGAACACTCCCTCATTTCTCCCAGCATGACCTTATTTTGGTCAAACTCCATCATCATTTCTCTTAACAATAACTCCTCTCTAAATTGAATGAAGGTATGAAGGTGGAAGATACATTTTTACCAAAAATGGAACTATTCTGTCAATATTGTTGGTTATCAGACATTTTCTGATAAAGGTTTTGACTGTCAACTGCTATACACAGACACACACACACTAGCACACACATATTATGGCTTGTGGGATCAGTCTGGGAAGGACGGGTGCAGCAGAGTCAGACAGGACACAGGAAAAGGCCAAGCTGGACCAATCAGCAGCAAAAGAGTACAAATCCCATCAGCCAGACATACGGATTGTGTTCCAGAAAAGCCAAATTCTCTTGGACAGAGAACAAGCCCTGGGAGATGTGACTTTGTCTGATTACCACGAAACTTCCTGGACATCAAGCTCATTGTGCTCATACGATGTCAGTGAGACTGATGAAGCTTAGTCTACACCAATAATGTATGCTGAAGCTAGGTGAAAGGCAGTGTCAGAAAAAGTATTTGTAAACAGAAAATCATTCCGTGAGAGACGAGATGGTGTTGGCAAGAAATAAAGGGGTATTTATCTCTTATTTCAAATTGTGGCTGTGGAGACTGGCGGCAGTCTACTCTACACAGACCCCATATTTGTTTAGGCATTGGATGTAATACTGGGGAGCATGGATGGTTGGTAAAGAAGACTGGGGCCGTTGGGGAGCAGGATAACAAAGATGCAGAAAAATGAAAGGAAACTTTTGGAGCGAAGAAGACGATGGGGAAGAATTTTGTGTTTATGGTTTCATTCTGTGGAGAGCACTCTTGGCAGCTGGGTTATCTTTGAGATATGAGGGTTCCCTGCAGCGCACACGCCAGCATGCGAGCAGCTGGCATGGTGCCCACCTACACCCAGCATGCTCTTGTTAAGCAACCAATGCTGACAAAGCATGGACCACAGAGAGAGAGAGAGAGAGACACTCAGGAAGAAAGAGGGTTGTCAGAGAACAGCAGGGCAAAAAACCTGTTGATTCAACAACCTTTAAAGGCAGACCACAATACACACATACCTGACAGAACCACACCTGTGCACACTTGCACTGAAACTTTGCTTTAACCATCAGCTCTCACTTTCTCTCCTCACTTTCTAGGCCCAACACCCACACATTTGTGCTGAGGTGAGAGGGGCAGATGAAAAGCAGGGGTAATTAGGGAAGCTTTGAGTGTGACTTTATGACTGCGAGAAGCTTTGAGCTTTCTCCCCTCTCTTTTCCCTCCTTCCCTTTATTGTTTGCCTGTTTTCCCAAGCGAGCCAGAGTCCTGCAAACTCAGAAGGGAACACATCCTGACCTTATGTGTCATGTCTACTCAGAAGACTAGAAATGTGTAGTTAAAGCACAACATGGTTCGGACACACACACACACACACACACACACACACACACACACCACTATTAGGTCCATAAACACGTTTCCCCTCCGCCCTGTATGATTAAATGAGACGTGAAGGGATGGATTCCGGATATCCTCCCTAATTTGAGTATGAGCTCATGGTGCAGCGCAATGTTATCCAGTGTCCAAGCATCAGCCTCTAGAGCAATAACCCTGTCGGTCAAAACATCTGCAGAGAAAAATACATGCAGACGTGAAGCGAGGAGGGGGAAAAAATAGGACATGAGAGTAGACGAGCTAAAAAGATCACAGTTAAAATGAGTGAGAGAACTTCCAAACAAATGCAGATAGATTGCAACATAGATAGAAGGACTTCTGTCTGACGAAAGAATGAAGATAGGACACAGCCAAGCGATCTATCATTCCTATCACTTGCACACACACCTGCCTGCATCCATAAGATATAAATCATCACTATTTAATAAAAAAGGCACATGTCTTTACATGGGCTGTGTTGTGTAAGCCACCTAGGAAGATCTTGACAGTCAAGGTGAAGAAAGCAAAATATTTTTTTTAATTGTTTGGTGGCTTATAAAAAGTCTTTAGGCTAGATGTCCTTGTCTGACTGTCTATACCTACAAGGGGAATGAGAAGCAGTGGGGAGTAGGGGTGCAAAGAGCAACAGACGTGGAAAATACTGTCTCCAAGCAGGCAATCAGGGAGGCTGCAAATGCCCAAGGGGCAAAGAGACAATTACAACAGGCTGAAATCAGCCACCTGTGAAAGCCTGGGGAGACAACCCGTTGCAGGGAGAGACACACCAACAAACCATACAGTCAGTGTTTCTCACTTCACTTCTGACGTCTCTGTGTACTCTTATTCTGTATTCTGCCATTAACAGCTGAGGCCCTCAAGTATCTCTCAGGTCATGGAGTTTCGATCCCTTTGTCTCTTGCAAACACTCATGCACATGCTGTCTCCCAGGACAGGGGGTCTGAAGAGTTCCTGGATGATGAGACAAGGATCAGCTAATTATGTCGCCTCAATGAGAAAAGGCAGTCCTTGCCGTGGACTCTTTCTCTCTTGTCTCTCTCTCTTGCTGGCGCACTTTCTCAAATAAATTCCTTCTCCCTTCACTAAAGGGCACCTAAAGTTTTAAATGTGATGCACTTTCATTGATGATAGAGACCTATCTAAGCCAGGAGAATACAGTCCTCTGAAAAGCATTTGCCAACTCCTGTGAGGACAACTTGAGCCCTGAGGTCAAGGCGACTTGCAATGGTGGTAAATATTGTACATGCTCACATGTCTTTGCTCACATGGACACACACACACACAATAAGCAAGATGCACATGTACTCTAATCCCCCAGCCTATAACCTTTCAGCAAACAGATTAATGGATGCACATGTACAAAATGCGCAAACACCTAAATTACATACACACACACACACAGATGTCAGGGCCTTTAGCTGTGGGCCACGTCTCCCTCATATCGGTAACACTAGTGATCGAAAGTGTCAGCATTTTCTTGACATCTGCTCCCCAGCAGTGTGAGTATACAGTATACGCAGATATGTACTCTCTTGCTCATCATTCCCACCTGTCATACACACATGCAAATTGGATTGCCTGCGCAACAATTTGCCAACAAGAGATTGCTGCATATTGGACTGAACAAGAATTTTATGTGAGGGCTTGAAAATAAGGCTCTAACCCAAGAATTCTACGGCTTTACTAGTAGGATGGGCAAACAGACATACAAAAATATTCAACAAGTGGCCAGTCCATCTGTTTACCTTTCTCTCAGCCAATCAGGACTCCACAGAGAGGTGTCCAGCCAGTAAGATCACTCCAGATCTGATTGGCTAGAACAGGTTGACAGGCCAAAGCCCTTGATGGCAGTCCTAAACTGGAACAGCTTAGACTGGGCTCTGTGGCTGACACCTACCCACCATCAGACCTATTACCTATCAACTATGGCATGGATTAGAAGAGTGTGTCTGTGTGTGTTGGGGGAAGAGAGAAAGACAGGGGCAGGGCTGGGTGTATCTGTGTGTAGGTTTTGGGAAAGTTCGACAGCAGGAGGGAAGATGGAGGAGAGGATACACTACGGGGGAAGTAGGCTGTTATGTAAAAAGATGTAACCTGCCTGTGTGATTTAGGGTGTGGCAGTCGCAAGGTGAATCTGGACTGTAATATCAGAAGAATCCCAAGTATTGGCTCTGTTTCACTAGGAAGCTTTGTTATTGCAGCATAAATTTCAACATATTCCTTCATATTAAACAGTATCAGAAACACCTCTCAGCATTCATAAATGTGGTCTGTGTTTATGGGGTCATACTCATGACATGACAACTCCCACACATGACAAAGCACAGTAGGGCCTTTAGGGCTGTCAAAACAAAGGCAGGCCAATGAAAACACACACACATACACACCATCTCCTTTTTAACGGGCATGTCCTTTTGGCTAAACTTTAGCAATCAGCAGGAGTGATTTTGAGTTGAAACAATAAAAGCTACAGTCTATAAAGTAAACACACAAAGGTCGGAGTTGACGTTTACGGTATGACTTATATGACAGACATGTATACATGTGTGAAAAGCTGTAAAGAAAGTAGTGGCCACATCATGAAAGAATTGTCAAATAAACACACATTAACAGCAGCGTTTTTAGCCTGTAGACAAGTCTGCGGTGTACTGCATGTGGTGCAATTGTATAGATCCAGTAGAAACATAAAGGGGTAGGAGAAGAAAGCTACCACAAACAATTTTCCAACATCCAGCGAGTGCATAGCAGCACCAATGGTATCAGCCTAAATCATATTCTAATTACTGCATGCGGTATATGAGCCACTTGCTACTTCACATTCCACTCGAGGCACTCAGACAGCACAGAGACTGTCCTTAGAAGGCCTTGCAAATTCAGGGCTAGTGACATCATCATTTTCGGCACCACCATCCTCCAGTTTCTATTGTTATTCCATTGTTATTTTCCATCTTGGCCTTTTCTGGATATGTGGAACACCTGATCTTCATTCTCCAGACAGGCTCAGACATGAGGTAAGAAGGGAAAGATCTTAATGATGATGAAAAGGATGAATACCAGGAACATTATTTGACACACAGTTACTTCTATTCATGTAACATGCTTGTAAAATACCTGCAATATATCCAGCACTATGTGAACACCTAAATAGTAATATTTAGGAAGGGACTAGAATTTCATATCTTGGTGGTGTAGTATGTTGAACACTATGTGACAGTAATATATCCTGTCTAGGAGACATTTACATGTTAAATGACTTCCATGATTTCCTTGACATGAATGTCTGTGCCAATTACACTGTTTGTACACTGTCTGTAGTTTTCCATATTGGACATCAAGACCAGTAGTGTTCTTACATCCATCGTAAAACAGGACTTGGCCAACATAGCGTCTAAGCATCCATTGTCTTATAAAACTAATTGTATGGTACTGAAATTCCTGTAACACTAAAAACATCCAAAGCATTTCTCCCATACTGTGGGATAGTGTTGGAGGTTTTGAGGTGAAAAAAAATGTGTCTGTTTCAGAAAGGTTTAAATTTAAATGGCACTGCAATTACTAGAGGAAGAGGAAGGGGAAGCTTGGGCAACTAGTGCACTGCTTGATTCAGTTGGGTTTAGTACAAAACCCTTTGGCAGGCAAGTCCTCGCTGAAACAGGCTTTGTATCTACAGCAGAGCCTTGTTTATCCGGAACTCAGAAATCTGAACTGACCGGGCTACCAAAGAGGTATCGGAACCAAAAAATACACCCAAAAGTAAACACCAAACAAACTAAAATAATTCATGCGCAGATTGTTTCACTCTCCAAAACTACTGTTATTTCTTCAATAGTTGCAGTAATTGTTTTTCTATCCTGAGAGCAGGATCAGATAATGACAAAGCAAAACCATCTTTCAAATACTAAAGGCTAAGAGAAAGGACTCTATACCATCCTTTTCCCATTTACCCTCACTTATCCGTCTCCACAGTTCTGTTGCCGCCAAACCCACAGAAGAAGGGAATGCGGAGGGGGGGCTAAGCCATGCCCCTTTTCTGAGCTGCACACTTGCCTGAACAGCTAGTGGATCTAGATTTTGCTGATGATATAGCACTACTTGCATATACTCACCAACAGATGGGGGATATATATCACATATATATCACACAAACTAGAAAGGACTGCTGTTACACCTAGGCTCAAGGCTCATCAATAATATGAACAATGCACTAATAATCATAGATCATTACCAACTAGAGGAGGTAGACAGCTTTACATATCTTAGGAGCATAATTACTGTGGATTGAGGGATGGCTGAAGATGTCATAGCCAGAATGGGAAAGGCAAGAACAGCATTCAACATCCTAAATAACACCTGGGAAACCCACTAGCACTAGCACTGAAAACTAAACCAAAAACTAAACCAATTTTTTTTATTCAAAACAAATTTACACCAACATACTACAGACATTCATAAACCACTGCCTTCGACGCCTCATAGTCTACTGGCCAGACACCATCACCAACCTGTGGGAATGCACTAGGCAAGAACCCATTGAACTTTAAATTAGAAGGAAAAGGAAGGGGAGCTGGATAGGCCACAAACTCAGAAGACAAAATAAATCAATCACCAAACAGGCATTAAAATGTAACCCTTAAGGCAAGAGAAACAGAGGAAGACCTAGAGTGACGTGGTGAAGTAGCAAAGAACAAGAGGTTAAGGCTTAAGGGGCTGTTAATTGGATCGAAAAAGGGGATGATGTGCTTTTGTCAATGGCCTGTGTTCCTCAGGAAGTACGCAGGCCTAGGAAGACACTTGTCTGTGACCGAGATCCTGGGGGTAGACATTTTTTCAACAAATATTGGACAAATAAATATTCTTTGCAAGCAAGAACACAAACACAAAGTAATTTTGTTTTTATTGTTAAAGAGGTGGTATTATGCTTTTTGGCTTTTCCCCTCTCCTTTATTGAGTTATATATCTTTTTTGTGCATGTAACAGGTTTGCAAAGTGAAAAAGCCCAAAGTCCAGTCCAAAGGGAGTTCCCATCTCCCACAGAAAGCTCTGCTCTGAACTGCCTCAAAACAGCTCGTTTGTAGTCCAGCCCTTCACTTCCTTTACTTGTGGCGTCACAATGAAAACTCGTCATAAAGCTTGCCAAGCGGCTAGCGGTGGTCAGGCACGCCCTCAAACCAAGCTAGTCTGAGCGGAGCCCCTTTGGCTCGACTCAGCTTTGTTTTGGTATCACCGCACCTCCATCAAGGTTCCAAGCGAGCTGAGGGATACTAAAATGTAACGTGAAAACACAACAGACTGCTGATTGGTCAGAGAGAATCGTCACTATTCACTGCATCATCATTGCGTGCGCCAGACAGAGGCCAAGTTTTATATTTTACAGTTTTTGTATGGAATTTAATCACAAAATCCAATTCTGAGTTTTGAGGTGAAGTGATGGCGACAAACAAAAATGTGCTTGAATATTTTCGGAGTTGAGGAGCTCTACAAGTGGCTGCGGGGAAGCCTGTGCCAACCCGGAGGAGTGTGTGAGGCCAGCGGCCCGCTCACAGAGCCCTCTGCTCCCGCCGTCACACAGACCGCTGCAGCAACAACAGCAGAGGTAAACACAACTGGAAGGTTTTCATACCGCTTATATGTCTTTACATTCTGAGGAATGTTGAAACATTTTAACTTAAGAAAGAGAAAGCTGTGTGGATCGCTGATGTGTGTGTCGCATTGAACATTACGTCGCGGCAGTTGTGTGTGGCGTCGCTATGACGGCAAGATACTTACTATCTCTAGGTACTATCTGCAATGGAAAACGGAGCAGGGCCGAGTAGAGTCGAGTCTATCGATCTGCGCTATGGTAGCATTTTTCGGCAAGACAGCATAGATCGTCAGAACACCGGCAACAGTTCAACGTTTAGTCTTAAAAGACGATGCAACTCTGACTCTGTTTGGGCCTGGAAATTCACAATCACAACCTGTAAGTATGCTTTATTGGCTGTGAATTATATTTAAAATAAACACGGCAATGTAACTTTACAGACTGTTCAAGTGCGAAGTTGTTGTAAACGTTGTCTAACACAGCTAAAGTTATAGCTGGTATGGTAAGATGTGGAACAATGATGTTGTGTGGCTGTGAACTTGAGTAACTTACACCATCTGCTAGGTTACGGTCGCAGTCTGAAGCGGCTTTGATTTGGATCACACTGTTTCTTTTTTTTTCTTTTCTTTATTTTTTTTTAATCGCACTGTTTCTTACGACCCGCCCTTCTCTGCTTCTGATTGGCTAGTAGTCCTTACCTGGGAACTGCGCATGTGCAACTCCCAACAAAGATTTTGTACAAGTAAGATGCATCACTCTGTAGCTCAAGAGCGGAACGTACAACGCATAGGGTGAAAAGAAGAACTGCAGCAATGTGCAGTATGAGAAAAATATGGTGTTTTTTTGAAAATTAAACCATGTAAAATTGTTCTGGTACAACCCCTAAATAAGATTTTGAACCTGAAAATGAGCATAATACCACCTCTTTAAATTTGGATTTAAATAATGTGCAATAGGTTAGTTTCACGTCAGCTTAAAGCTGGGTCAAGTTTTTAAATTTAATACTTTGTAGAAGCATTCAGACATATAAGGTCTCATGCAATGGTAGAGATGTAACATCTCTTTCCTATCCATAAACACCAACACAGTGTCTCAGGCCAATCCCTTCTAACCTAAGCTTAAAGCTACCCTTTGTCCTAGCACTTACCCTGAAAGGCATCCAAGTGGCCAGAGATGAGGTGCTCAAGCTCATAGCTGTAGGAGTGAATGTTATGGAGGGTTTCTCTTTTCACAGCAAATTGGTAGCTCTCCTCCATCTTCCGGGTGCAGCAGGACGGACCCTGGTGCTTACAAACCAATAGATCCACATCTAGGAAAGTCAAGCAGAAATAGACATACAAGTAGAAATGTTTAATGACAAACATTTATATACATTATATATTTATATATATATATATTTTTTCCAGTCAGTGGTAACATATACAGTGACACATATAAGTGCAGAAGAATTGAGGTATTTAAGTTTGGATGAGTTATGATAACTGATTAGTGCAAATTATAAATTTTGTAAACAAATGTCATAAATATATATATACATACATACATATGTACATACATAGTGTGAGTATATGTATAGTGTCCTGTGTATGTACATAGATAGGCCATAACTCTACTGGGAGACAGAAGAGGCACCACGGGAGGGTGAGAAAGTAGATCAAGAATTCATCCACGTTTCCTGCTATAAATACTGTCTCCGCAAAATATATAAATATCTTTGGCTCATATGATTGCACACATGTCGTCAAGATATACATTTGTACTTGCATGTAGACTTTATGTCCCATAAACACACAAAAAATACATGCATGCACTAGCGTTTTGCAATGCAAAATTTACTGTCAATCATACACACAGTAATTTGTGTGAAATCACCTTTTAGACTAGTCATTAGCCATAATACTGCAGTTCATAACAACCACATGAAGGCAATGACCTAACTGGAAATACTATGATCCAAAGAACAGCTCAATCAGGCACAATTACATCAGCTGAAACCTCTGAGCTGAGTCCACCCTGCCCTCCCAGTGACACCTGCTTCTCACCATCGCTACATATAGACATTGTCATGACATCACTGAGACTGGTCACAATTAGCATGGGCTCTTAAAATTGTCCTTTCCCACAAATTTCCTTGCACAAATTCACATGCACAGGGACATTTCCATAATGCTGAAGTTTGATATGAAAACTCATTTTACAGAGGGGAGGGCTGGACGGGGGTGGCTGGAGGCAGGTGTTGTAACCAGAGCCTAAAGCATGGCCTGACAGACCGCAAGACCAGTGCCTCACTGTCCAAATCCCTCCATGAAACACAATAGGGTTGCATTCTCAATCTCTCTTTCCCTTTCTGCTCCCTCTCTCCCATTTGCCTGGCATATCCTAGCGAGGCCTGGGTGTCTCTTAATTACCCAGTGAGGCTCCATTTGTTCCCATCCTAGAGCAGACGAGTGAAGTCATAACTGGCTGTCCCGCCCCTTCCAGCGCATTATCTCCATCTCAGTCCACTCTTTTACTGTTGACACTGTCTCCCTGTTGACATTGTTTCCCTGTTGACACCCTTTCTGCAAAGTCCTATCCTGTTTGTTTGTGTGCGCATGTATGTGCGTGTGTGTGTTGAGGAATACTGCTATTTCTGTCGCTTACCTGCTGGACGATCAATGTATAAAGTTTGCATACAATACATGTTTGTTTTGGGCTTACGTCTTCTATATCCCAATGTAAAACCTACCGGGCTTAATAGTGCATTTTTACAAATTTGAGTGTGATAAAAATGAGAAACCCAGTCTGTTTCTACATACAAACCATGGATATTTACAGGTCTAAACATATATTATACTTAAATTAATCAGGGGCAACTCCCATAAAAATAATGGTTACGTAGTTTCTATGTATTTAGTCTAGGTCCAGCTCATCCTTAATATCCTTGCATAAATGACATTAAATCTTTGACCATCAAATATTTAATGACACCCTCCTTTTTAAAACTGTTCACTTTTAATTTCACAGTATTTTAGTGAGAGCAGAGCTCATCACACCCACCTCATCAACTAAAAGAAGCAATCCAAGAACACATTTCAGCTACTTTTTACTGGCTAAGTGCAACTATGCATCTATCCATCAATTCATATCCTTTCAATTTCCACCACCAACAAAAAATAGCAGTGTCTACACACAAGTGGGACCACATCATTGTAGATATTTTAAATATGCCAATTCATGAAACACTATCACAAGCTAAACTTCTTCTCTCAGCAGGACGGTGATTAGGTCTTAATGTGAAATTTTTAGTGCCGTTTATTAGAACCCTAAGTGGTAAAGCAAAATGCTTTATGAATGTGGCTCCTGGAAAGCATACTGTTGGCCACGTGGAAAAGATGTCCCTGTCACATAGTCATTACTCTTTGAAGGTATGATATTGTTTTAATCATGTTGTTAATGTTAATTCTGTTTTAATGTTGTCATTTCACCATATATGGTGTCTGTCCTCTCTCCCCATCTGTCCCTGACCCTGTTCTCCCCACTGGCTGGCTCTTTCTCTCCTTTGTGTTTGTGTGTTATCTGTGATATGAAACTAATATCCAGGGACTCACATTGGAATTCAGCCTGGCCTCTCCGTCCCTTGCGAGTAGCTGCATGGAGTAAGTGATACTCAGAAGGACTTTGGCTGTTAAAGCCACCACTGCAGTCAGGATTGGCTGAATGTGTCACGAATGTACCAGGCTGTTTTCTGGAATCATTAGTAGCCATGTCACTACTTGTGTGTCCAACAACAAACATATTGCTGAGTGCATTCTTTTGTATCTTGAAGTCTTCTATATTGAAAATATTTCACATATCGTTTATTAACAAAAAGCATTATAGTGGCTTCTGCCTGAAGGCTAAACTAAAATATGTATTGAGGACTCCGAGCTGCAGTCTTCCAAGGACTCAAACAGTCATTGAAGTCTACAATGTAAGACATATCTATTAATATCTGACTGCCTGCTTTTTTTTAAGTAACGTGTAATTTTTAACCATACTCCATTTACATTTTCAGTACATGGAATACTGACTATATACACCTCTGAAAGACAGTGACTTCTGCTTGCACTTGTCACCTTTTATTGTTTTATTGAATTAAAGCATTTGGTTTAATGATGGTTCTAAAGAATTTAATGTCAATGTAAAATAAATATCTAAGAATCCCAAATATTTGTATAGATTGTCACCCTATTCCAGTCAAAGTTTAGTAGGCACCTTTCAAAACAGTAACAGTTTTGAACATGTGGACACATTTTTTACTACTCAAGCTCTGACAAATTGCTTGGGGACCATGACTTAACAACAATTTTCAAGTCCTGCTTCAAACATTCATTTGGAATGGTCACTGACTTGACTACAACCAGACATCAACATTGTTGCATTTAAGACATTCTTGTATAGGTTTGATTTTATGTTTTGGGCTTGTAATCTTGCTGGAAAATAAAATTGTGGTTTTAAACTATTTTTATGATCAGAACAAACACTTAATGTCAAACAGTGGATCCAGTGTTTCCCATACGTTCATCTATTTGTGGCGGCCCGCCACAATATCAACGCTGATCGCCACATATTGATTTTCAATTTCTTTTTTACTAGGCATATTTAAAATGGTATTTGATTGCAGAGCGCCGTAGTGCATTCAAGCAGCACATCCTCTCGCTCGTCCCCCTCTCTCTCTCTCCCTCATGAACACCGCTGCACAAATCTGTCCAACACAACGCTGTCGGACGCCCAGCTTAAAAAAAGTTATTAGCAAGCACGTAAGGAGCCTAGCTAATAAGAAGAGCTAAGTTAACGTTAGAATACAGCTGGGTTGTCGAGGTTACCACATTGTTTATAGCTGGTGCCACAGTTACACTGTCATTCTGTGGGAAACACTGGGATCACTTAACAAATCTGAGGTAATACATTCAAAACAATTATGATTAAATACACACGGACTGCTATTGTGTCGCTTTATTTAGCCTAACTACAGCTAGCATGTAAACAAAATGCGTCTACACGTTGACTTTTTGAGTGACACCTTAATTGACCCAATAGAAACTTCCATGCCCTGTTCACGGCCTACAATAGCCAAAGAGTGTCCACGTCGCCAGGAAGTGCCAGTCCCCTTTCTTTTGGTATACACCTACACCAAGCCACCAATTGTGCAGAGGAAGACTGGCGCTTCACACACACCTAACACGTTACAGTAAAAAAATATGCAAGAATATTTTCCAGACATATTTATATATTGTCGAATACAAAAACGCCTCAAGGCGGAATTCCGGCACAGCGCCGGAGAACTTTAAGCTCTGGGTTCCATATGTCACACAAGTGTCCTGTGGTGGCCTAAATATCTTTGTTGTGGAGTTCATCATGATATAGTTTTTGCACTAAAAATTAACTAATACGTTTCTGGAGCTTCCAGATACTGGTGAATTTCACAGACAGCACACCATGATTACTCATGGATTTGTATCATCATTATTATTATTATTATTATTATTATTATTATATATGTTGAAAATTATGAGAACAGATAAGTCAAATGTTGGGACTAACCAGCCTGGGATGCAATGAGGGCTACAGTGATACAATGAACAGTATGCAGAATATATGAGTTGACAAATGCAGCTAGTTGGCATGCAATGACCAACTCTTTTAGCAGCATTTGCTATGGTGATTGTATTTTATTTTACACATTTCAAAGTTTATACAAGCTGTGGCTTTTCTTCTGATTTAAAATAACAACTCTTTATTTTACACTTCAATGTGACTTAATATAATCGTCCAAGAAGACTGAATTCTCCAGGCCCTTAGTGATTGCCCAGTGTGTAAGCTACTCATTCTGCATGGCTACACCTTAACACACATTGCACTACAGACCATGTGTCAACTCTGAATCCTAATTCGCTTAATCGTCCTCAGGTGACAAACACCTCTGGAGTAATTTGCCGTATTAAAGCAATGGATCAGGGGTCTTGACTTCTTAGTCACAATCCCTTCAGCAACACCTCAGTGCCCTTCATTGCACAAGTCAAAACTGCTGAGCGGAGAAACTCTACCACTGTATAATTACCCTGCTAACTCACATGCCATTCTCAATAAGTGGTACAACAGTAGCAGAGCTGAATAAAGTATACTGCTGAGAAGATGCTTATGTTATTACCATCCTTTTTAAACTCACTCCCACTCCTGCACTCCAAAATGATCTATATCTCACATCTCCTCAATATGGTATGGCAACTTTGTTTTGATTTGGAATGTGTTGATGACTCGGAGGGCTGCGGTTTCCTGATTCTGCTGTTTTGATATTTTTCTGAGAACAAGAATAACTTTGTTAGAAAGTAGGCAATTAATGCAGTTACCCTTCTCCTGCCTCAGGAAACAGGTTCCTCTTTGATGTTCCCAGATCCACTGAACATACAGGATATTTACTCTATACAGATTGGCAGTATTTTGGATGGACCATGTTGAATGAAAATACATTTCTAAGGGTCTTTGCCGCATACCTGCATTTTTGGACAACCTTGAAACTGAACTGGAATGTTTAGATCCCCCAGACCCCAAGATGAAACTGCCTCCAGTGATTGGCACAAGGCCTAAAGCCAACCCAGAGGGCAGAGGTTGGACAAAGCTTAAAGAGAGAAGTGGATGACTGGTGAGCAGATATATGCAGACCTGATGAAGCAGCATTATACCAGAGGGGTGTCCAGCCACAGACTGACTGAGTAATTATGTTAACATAGATAATCTATTCTCCTTCTCAGAAACCAGTATTCATCTCATGTACTATTTCTTTATCTATAGTGCGAGAAGGTTCATTTTTTCTAGATAGTTATATTACTGGAGAGGTAGATGATATACTTGCAGTCTACTAACCTCATAAAATCACAACCAGATCTACCACAATCACAACCCAGGAGTGTAAGGTAGGACACAATCCACTGAAACACAAGATAGACTTAGGCTGAAAGCCAGTAAGAGTTGTTGTGTAGGAAACAGCTCAGACAGAGCAATCTGGTTCAAACTGGGCAGCTGGTAACTGGTAAGGCTGGAGTGTTTGGAATGGACTGGAGAAAGAACATCCGAGGTGCTTGTCAGTTCAATAATCTGTACGGTGTTTTTTACTTGAAGACACTGTCAGAGATGTTTAAAGGCTTTAGTTTTGTAAAACTAAACTGGAAATGTTCTTATGTGAATTTCACATTAGATTGAAGTAGGAAGTTGACAGATGGCCAGCAAAAGAAAACAGACACGCTCAATGATTTTAAGTGTGTATGGATTAGGTGTGGACCATGTGTATGCTCTCTCAGTGAGAACGGCCAAGTTAAAAAAGGAAACAAAATAACTATACAGCCAATCAAAGACCATGTTGAGCTTTGAGAGCTTGCCAAGGCTTTTGACGCTGTAACTGGTTAAGGATGTGGCGACATGTGATAACACACTGTGTTCCCATTCCCTTGCTATTAACACATGACCCTGCTTGCCTTGTATTCAAAATATGACACTTCTTGTCACTCTAAAATAGCTGTTAATGACTCAGTAAACCAGAGAACGGCAATAGAGTAATATATTGAAAAAAGGGGTTATGTGTGGTGGTATGTACACAATCAGATAAGCCCTGCTCAACGGGATAGTCTTCACTGAGCTGTAAAATAGGTTGATCATATCTGAGGACATTATCCCAGAAGCCAACTGCAGAAGCAGCGTGTCTGCGAACAGCACTGCTAGCCGTCTGCCTTCCAAATGATCTGCCTCCAAAGGGCTATATCAGCACCCCGGAGTAATCTCAATATGGAGTGTTTGGCTGTGTACCACTGTACCAAAGTGGTCATAACTCTTCAAAATAATCACAGGATAAGCAACTTCATGTCACTCATTATCTAAGTTCCCTTGATGCCGGATCTGGCATGGAGATAGTCACTCTTTATAAAGTATAGCCAAGGGAACAAACATTTAATGTCAAAGCAAATATTTTGATAGAAAATGATTTAATACAAGGACATACTACTAGGACATAGTAGTGGTAAAATACTCCAGAGTCTTTTAAGGGTCATTCACTAACACACTTGCAATTAAATGTTAAGTGTTGTTTTTTACTATAAATTCAAATAAAATGCCTTTAAACCACATTGTAGTTTGGGGTGTGGGGTTCACCTATAAAGAATTTTAATTTATAGCCTAAAATTTCTATTCATACTAATTGAGCTATTGCTACATTTATTGCAAGTACTGTATTTTTTTTAAGTACAACCACTGCTTCCCAACATGAGATTACATTGCTCTTAATAATCATAAGACACTATCACTACTTATTGCTCTTTATTAGGATACAAGGATTACATACAAAGAAATATTGCATTAAATATGTACTGTGAAAGTGCAATTGTTTTTGTATAAGATCATATCCAATTGGCCGGCCAAGTGCTCTGCTGCCAAACTCCTGGCGCTTAGTGAGAAATCTGTTCACCACACATGAATGAAACGCAGCACTGTATCCTAAAACAAACATCAGACTGTGAAAAGGGCTGAAGTTTTGCCACTTCAAATTTCGAGAGTTACTTTTGTTGGCATTTGATCTGAGAACTGAAGCAGAGTAGCATAATTGTGTACACACACACATATACACCAAATCTCCTACTCTAACACCCCCTTTCATTGGTCACCGCTTTGAAGACAAGATTGCGCCTGACCCAAAACAACCTCTCTGGGACAAGTACAAATAAAAAGCAAAATAAGATAGAAGCCCAAAATGTACCGGGGAAGCTACAGCAATGTTTGATTAGCTGTGAGGGGAAGGGACAGCAGAGAGGTGGTGGAGTGTAAATGCACAAAAAATGCAGTTCACCACACCTTCTAAACAAACACAAATATTTATATCAATTAATAGTCCAGACCAAGAAGCCTCAGCT
The DNA here is from genome assembly GCF_014851395.1 of Micropterus salmoides. Classification (NCBI taxonomy): domain Eukaryota; kingdom Metazoa; phylum Chordata; class Actinopteri; order Centrarchiformes; family Centrarchidae; genus Micropterus; species Micropterus salmoides. The sequence continues at coordinate 17,659,150 of NW_024040485.1, read as the reverse complement.
TGTATCTGGCTCATATCAGCCCCGTTTTCTAAAAATGTCTATAGATAGAGAGTGGGTCTAAGAAATAAAATATCTTACTGTGATGGGGTTAGAGGTGGGGGAAGAAAACTCATTAAAAGGAAAGAGTATTGCATATCTTTCACAATATACTGCGTGTGTGTATGTTTCTGTTTGCTCACTGTCAGGTAAAAAGCTCAAATGCACGCCAAAGATTCTCATATGTAGCTTCCAATGCACTGCAGAAGTAAAAGCATGTCACGCAAGCCTTGCTCCAGACTGCTAACATCCTCAGAAGACCAAGGTCCTTCCGTTGTCTTTAAGAGCTAACCCTAAACTACTGCTTGTAATGAAATTGACGTCCTCTGTTGCTAGTAGTGACACCCTACTAAACAAACATATCAAGTGGTTTGGATGCACCCGTAGGTATGTTTCCCACACAGCTATCTATTGCTCTTCTCCCTGTTACAGCTTGCAGACTCAGACTGGGCGATACTTAAGCTCCCACCAACCAGCATGTGACACTTTTGCAGCAAGCAATCTGGTCTGTAGTCATTTAGATAGTTGTACATCACATATCAACTGGTATTTGAGTATTTACGAGGAAAAATGCATTTAAATCTTAGATAACCCTGAGGCTAAAAGAATCACAATAAAAGAGAAGGCATTTAAAGTAACTATTAAAAGATTTTAAAGACTGGAGAAAAAATATAATTATAATGCCGACTAAATATACAGATTTGTTGAGTTTTATATGAGTTGCTGTTGAGTTGTTGAAATATATGACAATTGAAATGACCCCACATGAAAGAAATATGACATAATCACTTAAGAGATGAAGTCTCTTACTATGCTTGCAGAATGACTTTCAAGCAAAACTAGCATAGTTGAACCAAAGCCTAAACCCACTCAAAATGTGTTTTGCCTCCAAAACAGATTTGGAACCAATGTTTATCCTCATAAAATAACTTTTCCTCTGAGTGCAGGAGGAAAGCACATTCCACAAAACCTTCAATGCATCTGAAGCTGCTTTCAAGCATCACTCTAACAAAAAATCTAATAGGTGCCAAAAGACTCTATAGGCATATTGTAGGAGTCTGGAGAATCTCTTCTCATAAACTGTGGCTCCTGAGCTGAAGTACATGTCAGCTTAAGGGCCTATACCACCCCAAGTATCTAAAGACTCATGGCCAAAAGGGTTGGTGGTGACTGACTTCTGCAAATTAATCACCTCCCCGTGTTGTGGACACAACACTGTAGCCTCTTTATCCAGAGAGATTAAACCACACCAGACCTCCACATCACAGTAGACTTGTTCTAGCTCAAAAACCCTGTCTCAGCAGCTTTTGGATGCGCTGGGTGGCTTTCTGCCAAAAAAATTTGCTAAATAATTGTTTAAATCTCTCCAAACTGCTGGATTGTAAGATAAGCAGCTGGGTACCATGTGAAGCTGCAAATTGTGGAGTAAATCAAGAGGCTCTGATGCTTTAAACCAGACAGATCAGATATGGGAAACATGTAATATTACATACTAACACAGAGATTTGTGATTCTTGGTGGGTGGAAAAAATCAGGATGCTCAGAATGTACAATGATGGACAGATCCTTGGAATTTGATGAAAAGGGACAGACACATTTCAGATGTTACTTTAAGATCATCTCAGATTTGGCAGTTTACAATACACTTCATCAGAAATAGATATTTTATGGTCAAAACCCTCTAAAAGTCTCTTCAACTAACAGGACTAATACGGGAGAGACAATATGACAAAAGCAAAGGAAGCAATATCTGCAGCCTAGACAGCCTTTCAAACTTTTGCTGCTGTCACTTGATTGGGCTTACTTTTGCTTTTTGGAGACCTCTCACAGTGCATGTGTACTGACCCACGTGTGTTTTTGACAGAAGCACATTATAGTTAGAAGCACTGGACCATAATATATATACACACACAGGGCATATGCTGAAATCGCAATGATTGTAGTCTAACCTAAATGTGTGACTTCTGTCTGCAGATCTATGAGCAAAACATTTGATGTTTGCAGGTACCCTTATCAAAGAAGGCTACTCTTCACTAGAAGCCAAACCCACTGGCTCACCTGTGCCAGGTGTCTCCGGAACGCGGTTCAGCGGTCCGACCTGCCGCAGCTGGAAAGCGGTCCTCACTTCATGACAGCTGTATGCGTCCGCGTCGATCACACTCACCGCAAATACGACCGCTGACAATATCCAAAAGGATCCGCAGGAGTTTACGCGTGGGCATATTCCTCGGGACATTGCCGCATCTCACACCAGGTAGCCTCGTGGATAGCCTACAGTAGTCTGACTGCAAACTGTGTGACAGTGTTGAAAAAGGACGGCACTGAAGTACAATGAAGCGACGATGAGTTTGAACATCTGACAAACGTTTCCGTCTGATTTTCACATTATTGTGATGAGTGTGAGCGCCTCACAGCAGAGGTTTGGGGTCTTCTCTTGGACAGAGGAAAGAGTGGTGTGGGCTACAGCCAGTCTGTACCGCGCTCAGCACTTTGCAGTGATCGGTTGTCTGCATGCATGCCCCTTCCCAAAGCTTTGCGCACACTCCCCTCCCTTTCTGTTTACTTCAGCTAAGTGCCCCAACTAAAACTCACTGCATATGTATGGGGACTGGCAGTGTCAGTATCCTTATTACAAAAAAAAACACTAAACATTTGCCCGTGGTCTTATCAACCTAAACAAAACAAACAAACATTCATTAGGCCTATATATTTTACCCACAGCATTTGCAGCACAATTGAACGTTTTCCTGAGACTTTTTGTGACCCCGAAATTAACTGTTAAGTTTTTTTGTAGTAACTGTGTTACAGCAGAATAACGTAGAACATAACATTACATTAACATTAACCATTTAGATTAGGTAATTTCAATTCCACTGCCCTACTTCTAATCTACAAATTAAAATTGTTTAATTATATCTATGTTTATTTGTTTCTGTAACAGAGCAAAATATAATTTTATAGCCTACTAAAGGAGATACTGACAGTCACTGCTACAAGTAAGAGACCATATGTTAAAAGGGCACTGTGTTGCTATTTGGTTCTTTCTCATGACTTTGTATAATGAGAAAATGGATTGGAAGCCATATACTTTGACAGTTACATATGTATGAGGTGGGATGGGATTAAACAGGACAGGCCATTTTATTTCGTTTTCAGAGTATGGTGATCCTGGAGTTGAAAGTGATTCTCCCTGCAACAGGGAGAATTCTGTGCTTAATGTTGCTGAAATCTGCACAGCAATACTTGATATTGTCATTTGATTTACATTGCCGCCATCTACTGGCGAAAATGTTTAATAAAAAACAAACCATGCAACATTTTTTTTTCCAGACCGATTTCCCTGCCAGAAGTATTGTGCTCTTTTTAGGCTTTGCAGCCTTTGATGTCAAGGTTTACACAGAATGTCTGTGTAGGTAAATAAATATTGGAGAGTCAAAAAATGAAATCAAAAGGTAATTTATCAATTAGTTTCTATTATCCCGATGATATGTTTTTTTTATGATTTACTGCTTAATAACTTAGATTCACTTCAGATTCAAAATGTAACAGCAGTCAACAATCCCTAAGAGGAAGCATTGGAGGGTTTGCCCAATGTGTGAATTCACTTATTAATTATGAGACTATAGACATTACAATGAAAAACCAGACACATTATCTTAATGCAAAAAGCCCACACCCCAGTGTTTTCCAATGTGTTTTCTCATGCAGCATGCCAAGGCCATTTTAGGTGTGTCATGCATTTAATGTGTTTAATTTAGTGATTTTCATTAATTTTGAAAGTCCATCACCACATTTCCAATGTGCTCCATGTTAAATACTACCCTCTCCTGGACAGACACGAAGCTACATCTGTGGACAGCTGCCAAATGTTTATAATAGACTATAATAGAAGAATGCAATCTGTTGTTTTCCTATTTGCTATGTAAATAAATCATTACGTTGTATGAAGTTATTATCATGTGGTCTGGGGGAAGTTGCATTCCTTATCCTCATCTGAACCAAGGGCATAATTTTTATTTCATTTCATTTCATTTCATTTCATTCATAGAGATCTACTACTAATCAAGGTGCTAAAATTATTGTTGTCATCTATGACAGCAGTGCGTTCTTAACAGGTTGCTATTCACATGTATAATACACTTCTACTATATGCAACCTTTTGGCACATCACTCCAGACAAAAGAACATGCTGGCTGTAATTCTGATTACCATACTGAAAGCATTTCAAAGCACAGGATAAAGCTGGGAAATTGTCACATGCTGAAACACCTTTCAGAGCAGCCCTGGTCGAATGATAGCTTATGGACATGCAAACCGTTGAGTGTGTAAGCCCAAGTTATAATGTCAGCTGCTGCCATAAACTTTAAGAACTTAAACAGGGCAGAGATTGACATTAACACTATTGCTATTCTTCCAGTTGTTTGGAAACAAACACGGCAAGACTTGAGAGTTGGTGTTTTAGGAATTAATGAGGGGTAAGGTCACAAAATGACTCCTCATCAATCATCTATCTACTGATATAAAGCATTCCAGTAGAGGGCGATCTTGAGTTACTTTTAGTCTGAGTGTTGGCCTTATCACTGTGATTCTGATTTACCCAAGCGATTCTGTTACTGCAGAGGTAAAACATACCAGTTAATAATCTGGGCAGGGAAGCCACAAGACCCCTATGACAGAAGATCCTGTAGGACAGGCCAAAGCATTCACCAGCACCACTGGCTCTTCTTGTTTGTTTTGCGTAGCATCATCTAGAACAGCTGAGTAGAAGGCTATTTGGACAGGTGTATGCCAGCGCATCTTGACTGAACAGGTAGTCAGTTCAAAGTGGTAAACCTACAAAGGGCGGTCCATTAAATGATTCTGAGGCAAAAAGGTTCTCCTGCTGTATCCTTCCCAACTGTACTAAGTCTGGGCTCAGTCTTCACTTACCTTAAGGAGGCCAGCAGCAATTTGGTTTTGGGACATGGATATAAACTTGCCGGAAAATCAACTATCTGTGTAACTTAAGTTACTGTCAGATTCAACAGCTATGCTATGCATAGTTCCAGCAGGACTAGACCAACAGGGACAAAGCTCTATACAGCCAATTACAAAACTATATATATATATATAGTATATCTATATATACTCAATATGTGCATGGTGGAAGTCCAATTGAATATCTTGTGTGGTGGTCAGGAAGCATGAAACAGACCAATTTCTCTAATTGTCAAATTGCGCAAAAAATATAGTGAACTGTGAACTTTCTCACCTGGTATTAACATCACATTTTGACCTTTGCTTGTGACCTTGAACAAAGTTATTCTCCATTCATTCTGCAGGCACCAAAGACCCCATGTTAATACCAGCATGCTACTGGAGCTTGGGGCAGAAATATATTTGGTGTTTCAACTTTTGGAGCAAAAAGGGCTTACTCATATCGTGGTGTGAATTGCAAGACACTTGTGCCAGCACTAGGGTTGCCAACTGTACCATATTAGCCAGGATGTCCCTTATATTAGGCCTAATTGATTTGTCCCATACGTGACCTCTGTTGTCCCATTTATTGACTACTACACTGATCTATCCAATGACTGATACAGCAAGCTCAGTATACTTTAAATGCAGCTACTGTGAAATTGACAAAATAGTTGCAAGTGAAGCCTCGTACGTGTATCACACTGTCAAACATGGACTTCAGCACCAACTGTCTTGTTAAGCTAAACAGTGTGTTGTTTCATGACTCGAATGCTGTGAAGAAGATGCACTTAAGAACAAAAGCCGAGGTGACCACAATGAATGTTTTACGACCAAAGACTGTGCGGGATATCCTGAATGATCTATCCCCGACTCAAGGTGAGCCTGTGTTTTACCACCGACGTCTCAAACAAGGGAAACAGAAAACTTTTTCCAGTGTGAGTGAGATATTTTTTTGTGTCTGATGGAGTACGGTGCAAGTTACTTGACTTTTATGAAAATAGTGATAAAACTGCAAATGGTAGACTATTCATCAAGTTCTGATGAACTGCCTGACAAAGCATGAACTGGGAATAAAACACATCACAAGTGTTTAATAGTAAAGATCCAGCATATAGAAGCTATGTTCTTTTTAGTTTGTCATATCTACATGAAGGGGATAATCTTTTCTAACCGACAGTGCAAGAGTCACAAGTGTTTTGTATTAGACAAATAGTAAAGGTAACAGGTAGTGGTTCAATAAAAGGACTGTGCTAAAGGTACCTGCTGTAAATTATTACTATTTTTAAACCTACCCAATATTTAATTAAGATATTAAGTATCATTATGACAAATTCCTTGAAACAATACACTGTATATTCACACAAAACCATACCCGCACAGCTGCAGCAGGCCACTTTTTGTCCCTTATTTCATATTGACAAAGTTGGCAACACTAGCTAGCACAGCAATGCTGTGGTTGGTCATTGCATTTTACTGACGTTGTACAAGGTAATTTGACACAAACCAGTTACACCTAGCTATGGGAGAATAGCTAATTACTTTAATTACAGCTAGCTAGTAAACTAACCAGAAACTACATCTAAAACTCAAGAGGCAACAACTGTTAACTCTCTGCCATCCGTGACCCTCCTGTAGAGAGGCTGACCCTTTTGACTGGGCTTTCATTTAAAGGTAGCAGTATTACAGAATTGCCCCGACAATATGCATGCATGAAGAGATCAAACGTTCACCTGGACTCATGCTGTAATCTGTCAAAAGGTCGACAGCAAGGGCAGACTGTGTGTACCAGATAACGTTACATTGACTACAGACCCTGATGGACAACAGTGGATATTTAATTAGTTTGATTAAATTATTGCTAAAGACAATTGTTGCTGGATAACCTGGTCCCTACTAAATTCTACACCAATGAGTTTGATTCAAACAATACAGTTTTGGTTGATTTACATTTATTCATTTAGCTGATGCTTTCATCAAAAGCAACTTCTAATTGCTATAAATGTCAGAGGTCGCACGCCTCTGAAGCAACTAGGGATTAAGTCCCTAGCTCAGGGACATGGTATCTCACAGGATTTGAACCGAGGTCTCTCACACCGAAGTCTTGTGTCTTATCCACTGCCCCATTACCAGCAGAAACAAGGAGAAACGTTTTTTTCCTGCTGCGACCAGGTAAGCTATGGTCGTCGTAAGTCAACATAAAATCATAGACTGTATAATAACATTAAAAAATATATATTAAATTAAAAACTGCATCAAACACCCTATTTAGGCGTCCGTTTTGGGCATTACCACTTCTAAGGGCCAAGTTCGGCGCAGACAAAACGTAGCAAAACGGTTTTTTTTCAAGGGAAACAGTGGTTCCCTGAACACCCTGCCGTGTATGCAAGCGCACTGAATTTTCCTGCCTTGTTGTCTTCACATCGACCATGTACTTTTTGTCCTCCCGGGTCAAAATTGACCTGGTCTGGTTTGCCTGGTTTTAAAGCATCCAGTTTAACTTATCACCCAATTCTGTGTTACACCTTCTTAGCCAACTCCATTCCAACTCATTACCACTATTTTTACACTTTTTGGTGGAATTTATGGTCAATATGTCTCATTTATATGAAACTATACCAAATTTATGAGCTAAAAAAAGCAGAAATTATGAATTCTTTTGACTAATAGTTAAGATCAGAGAACTATATGTTGATAGATTATCACAGACTAGTATATGTCAAAGTTTGATCAGGATAGAGTTTTGAAACCATTTCATTATTTTTAATGGCAGCAAATAATCAAACTTGTTGTCCTCCCGGGTCAAAATTGACCTGGTCAGGTTTGTCTGTTTATAAAGCATAATGTATAAATTATCACTCAATTCTGTGTTACACCTTCTTAGCCAACTTCATTCCAACGCATTACCACTATTTTTACACTTCTTGGTGGAATTCATGGTCAATATGTCTCATTTATATGAAAATATACCAAATTTTTAAAGGTAAAAAAAACAGAAATTGTGAATTCTTTTGACTAATAGTTAGGATCAGAGGACTATATGTTGATGGATTATCACAGACTAGTATATGTCAAAGTTTGGTCTGGATACTGGTTTGAAACCATTTCATTATTTTTAATGGCAGCAAATAATCAGACATTTTGTCCTCCCGGGTCAAAATTGACCCGGTCAGGTTTGTCTGTTTATAAAGCATAATGTATAAATTATCACCAAATTCTGTGTTACACCTTCTTAGCCAGCTTCATTTCAACTCATTCCCACTATTTTTACACTTTTTTTTTGGAAATCAGGGTCAAAAAATCTAATTTATATAAAAAGTATGCCTGGGCATGCCATAAACTGGCCGTGGCTTCTTTACTGGATTAGAACCAGCGAGCATCAACAGACCCAAGTATGCCTGCTGAAGTATTTGATCGATCGTTGCTGTACACATAATGCCCCTGTTGTTTGTCATGTCCAGCACTATCTTTTCAATTTGCTCTGGCAGAAAACATCTTATCTGTTGAAGCATATTCCTCATCTTCTTTACAGTTGTGCTCTTCTCCTCATAAATCCTTTTCTTCTGCAGATTCCTCCTGGTCTCTCTCCTCCTCAACAGGGTTCCAAATTATATCTAGAGCCTCTGACACAGTATAGCATGGTAGAGCATGATAGGGAGGCCTCTTTATCGTGTTGTCTCAGACTAAAAGGGATAAAAAGCTTCAAAAGCTCAGATTTATCAACTTTTGTTTTTGTGAAAGGCATATCAAAGGAGTGGTAGGAGCACGTTTCCAGAGATGTACTTACACTGAAGAAACGCTTTTGTTTAGGCTCCCATTCATTGTGAGCTGAACTCAAAGATCTAAGACTTTCTCTATGTACACAAAAGGCCTATTTCTCTCAAATATTGTTCACAAATCTGTCAACAGCACTTCTCCTTTGCCAAGATAATCCATCCACCTCACAGGTGTGGCATATCAAGATGCTGATCACATGCATGACAGCATGGGTATTGCACGGGTTTTCCTTAGGCTGCCCACAATAAAAAGGCCACTCCAAAATGTGCAGTTCCATCACACAGCACAACGCCACAGATGTCGCAAGTTTTGAGAGAGCGTGCAATTGGCATGATGACTGCAGGAATGTCCACCAGAGCTGTTGCCCATGAATTGAATTATTTCTCTACCATAAGCTGTCTCCAAAGGTATTTCAGAGAATGCGGGTGTGCTTACATGCGTGCGCATTCGCTGGAAAGCACAATAGTGTGATTAATTGACTTTTTGGGAATACCAAAATTGGAACAAATTTGAAAAAAATACCCACAATTCACTGAAAGTAGGGATCATTTTGTTTGTTTGTTTAGTACAGTACATACTGCATACTGCGGTTGCCAGTAGTATGTAGTAGGCTGTTCCGAATAGAATTCTTCCTCTCCGCATGTCTCTGTCTCCACAGTGCCATCACAAGCCGTACTGACTACTCCTAACCATTTGAGAGACCTCTCAAGCAGTCTTAAATAACTGGGAGAGTAAGAGTGATTCTCAGCTTTGAGAAATTTGATAACTTTCTATTCTAAAGTTTAAAAGTAGGAGTAAATGTCATGAATTTTCAGCACTTAAGGCACTTTGAGAAGCTTGGTAAATACCGGCGCTGCTCTATATGAAAATGCAACAAGTCTCTCTGGGACAGTGTAGTCCAGATTTGAGAGCTCTAGGTGTACTGTTACTCTTGACAATTACCCCTTAGCCTAACCATCACAGGGTGTATGGCTAAAGTTATTGATTATATGTATGTCGACCGGTTAACCCTGCCAGTGATGTTGACAGACAAGACGTTCGACTATTGATTGAACGTGTCTGAAATTAGGGTGCGATTAGGGTGTCTGAAAGTGCATTCAAGATTTTCGAATATAAGGCATGAATATGCCCAGCAAGCAATTTCACGGTTAAAAGACGTCTAATAGACGTCTGAACAGTGCCCAGACGTCTAGGCTAAAACAGGGCTGAATTTGGGCTGTCAGTGAAAGCTTGGTAGACGTCTAACCATAGCCCAAAAATAGTCTAGTCATGAATTAGACCACTATTGAACGGCTACATATAAACGTCTAATAGACGTTGAAAATGGGTCTAGGCTAAAACAGGGCTGAATTTGGGCTGTTAGTGAAGGTTTGGTAGACGTCTAACTATAGCCCAAAAACAGTCTAGTCATCAATTACACTACCATTGAACGGCTACATATAGACGTGTATTAGATGGTAAAAATGGGTCTGGGCTAAAAAGGTTGAATTTGGGCTGTCAGTGAAAAGTTAATAGTCTAGCCATAGCCCAAGAATAGACCAAATACACAGCTTTTGAATGACTACAAATCTACCTCTAATAGACAACAGAATAGTGGTTCAGAATAGTGATTGTTTTTACTTTAACATAACAGGTTCTCATAAATGGTAATCTCTCCAAACAAATTAAATATAAAGATTTTAGTAAGAAAAAGGATTACAACATAGACAAGATAATACAACATGATGAAAATATAAAGGAATTATTGATACAATATTATTATAAATACAAATAAACAATTTTAACAACATGCGGTAATAAAAACATAAATGAGAAAATAAATTGGTTGCTACATCCAAATCTAGATCTTCATCTAAGCTGCTACTTGATGCAGCAGGAGCATCAGATGGGTCTCTCGGTTGGTGCCAGTCTCTCAGGTAAATGGGATCCATAACTGTTGAATATGTAATGTAATGTAGAATATGAATATAAGTAAACATCATAATTTGACTATGTTCACTGTTCCCATAAGACATGACTACTATCAACAAATGAGTTTAAATGAAAACATATAGTATATTTGTAAAAAAAAAAAAGAAAAGACGAAAATTTCATTTATAACGGGTTTTTTTATTTTTATTTAAAAGCCCTATGTTTTAGCCATCATGTTGCATTGGACCAACCAAATAGACAATCGGGAAAACCGATTTTATTCTTTTGAGAGAGCCATGTGCTGTGAATGTAAGTGTTCTGTTCTGAATAATTTTTGTTGTAACGTTACTTTGCTGACTGTATACTGGATAATTTGCAATAAATACTTTTTGTCAAAAGTCAAAAACTCATATTTTCATATCTTAATGATCTAACGTTAGTGAGTAAAATATATGTGTGGTTTTCATTACAAAATTATAATAGGTAAGGTTGCACATGTTTCATGTTCATCCCCTTTGAATTCAAGAGTTTTTAAGGGCACGAGGAAACCTGTGGGTATCATGGAGTTAACGTTACAGTAACGTTAAGTTACACTTGCATGCAGCATGTTAAGCTAACCACAACGTGCCTTACTCTACACTGTTACCCGCAGAAATGTCCCGATTCCTTCACGTTAACATATAATATTAGATAAATAATGGAGATATGTCAAACAAAGACACAGATACTTACAAGACCAAAGTAAATGTCTTTTCGCTTCCAGTGTTTTCAGTAAACTCTTGCCCGTTGCTCGCTGAAAGGCCGAAATCGTAACGTATCCCTCGTTTAAAAATGGCGGATATGTTTATCGCGAGATCTGGCAACTCACTAACTTTCAAGTCTCGCGTTGCCAGTAGTCATGTCTCAGTAGGGCTACAGCTGATCGTGGAACAAACCCTTCTCTGCACGGCTGTCTACGTCCCCCCCGGCTGGACTACGGCAACGTGACAGAGATCAGATAGCACGGCTACGGAGCGATGCCACGAGTGGAGGAGGCGCTGGCTAGCTACCTCTCTCCCAACCTCGCCTCATCCCTCCGGACGCCGGCGCTCCCCACCAAGCCGCGTCGGATGACGTCCGATTTGGTCGAGCTGGTGCTAGCCTGCACATGACGGCTTTCTTGCAGGCATACCATTATCTATTGTCACAATAGATCTGCAAGGCGCTTATTTCTACATCTCCATCCGTCCCTCTCACAGGAAGTTCCTGAGGTTCGCCTTCGGGGGCACGGCTTACCAGTGTCGGGTTCTTCCGTTTGGCCTAGCTCCTGCACGTTCACCAAATGCATGGATGCAGCTCTGGCCCCATTGAGGCTCCAGGGCATCCGCATACTGAACTACATCAATGACTGGCTCGTCCTGGCCCAGTGTCGAGAGTTAGTGGTTTGGCATCGAGATGTCGTCCTCGCCTCCTCGTCCTCGTAAGCGTTTGGGGCTGCGGCTCAACGCGAAGAAGAGTGTGCTGACGCCCGCCCAACGGACTACATTCCTAGGGGTGGTGTGGGACTCAACGACGATGCGGGCCCACCTGTCTCCTGCAACCATCGAGTCCATTTTGTCCACGGTGACCGGAGTGCAGTTAGGCCGCGCCATCACTGTAAAACACTTTCAGAGGGTACTGGGTCTCCTGGCAGCAGCTCCTGAAACCGCTCCATCTGATATGGGTTACGAGCGGGTGCCTTCGTTCCCTGTCTGTATGGAGGAAATCTTGGTTCCTGTCCCAAGGTCCTGTGTTGGGAGTGATCTGTCGCCAAACAATTATTTCGACAGACGCCTCACTCACGGGATGGGGCATGGTCATGGACCGCCGCTTCGCGAGAGGCTCCTGGGAGGAGCATCATTTCTCTGGGCACATAAATTGCCTGGAAATGTTGACGGTTTTCAGAGCTCTGAGGAGTTTTCTGCCCGCCCTCCGCGGTCGCCACATCCTTGTCAGAACCGACAATACGACAGTGGTGGCCTATTTGAATCACCAGGGGGGTCTGCGCTCGCGCCCATTATGCAAACTGGCACATCAGATCCTCCTGTGGTCCCAGCAGAGACTGCTGTCCCTCAGAGCGATGTACATCCCTGGGACCCAGAATCAAGGAGCAGACCTGCTGTCGAGACAGGGGCTGAGGCCCGGGGAATGGAGACTCCACCCCGAGGTGGTGGAGTTACTATGCGAAGAGTTCGGCCCCATAGACGTGGACTTGTTTGCGTCCCGAGAGACGGCGCAGTGTCCCCTGTGGTTCTCCCTCTCGCCCCCAGCCCCGCTAAGGCTGGATGCCATGGTGCAGACGTGGCCGAGCTGCGTCTGTATGCGTTCTGGAGCGGGTTCCGCCAGGACGGCGTCAGTCTACTACTATAGCCCCATTTTGGACAGCACGAGTGTGGTTCTCGGATTTAATATCGCTCCTCGAGGGCCCGCCCTGGCAGGTCCCTCTGAGGAGAGACCTGCTGTCCCAGGCGGAGGGCCGGATCTTTCACCCACACCCCGCACTGTGGTAGCTATGGGTCTGGCCCCTGAGAGGGCGCAGTTCCTAGAGGCGGGCCTGACAACAGGAGCAGTCGAGACACTGCTCAGCTCCAGAGCCCCGTCCATGAGAAGGATGTACGGCCTAAAGTGGAATGTGTTCACCACCTGGTGCAGAGAACGGGCGGTGGACCCAGCTGCTCGGTAATTGTGATACTGGAGTTCCTCCAGCACCGTATCTCCGCTGGCCTCTCCCCGTCCACGCTCAAAGTGTATGTGGCTGCCATTGCAGCATTCCACGCCCGTCTCAGTGATGGGCCCTTGGGGAGGCTTCCACTGGTCGTGCGCTTCCTCCGTGGAGCCAGGAGGATGAGACCCGTGACTCGTTCCAGGGTTCCCACCTGGGACCTGGCAGTGGTTCTCGAAGCGCTGGCTGAGGCCCCCTTCGAAGCCCTGGAGTTGGCTGAGGCCAAGCACCTGACCCTTAAGATGACCTTGTAGCAGGTCTAGGCTACGTAAAATTTGAATACAGTTATGAAAATTAATATTTCCGGGAATATTAATTTATGCCTCGAAATTAGGAGCACCACCTAAAGATTTGCTTGTCCGCCCAAGGCTTTAGGTCCTTGAGTATAGCCTGAGAATTACACAATTTGGTAATTCATTAGTTGTTACTGGTTCAGTTATTCTGAAATTGTAAACTCTAGTCATTGTAAACTCTAGTCAATCAGTCAATCTCAAATCTGAGGATGAGTTCTATGTATAGGGACTCTAGATTCTTAATAACACACACAAAACATTGTGCTCAAGGTGAATTTATTAACTAACAAAAGAGAGTACAATAGTGGGTAAATGTGGTAATATTACAGGGACAACAGTCAATATGACAACCAGGAGGTGATGAACAGGGTAGCCTATGTAAAGCTCGATTGAATTTTAGTTCATATTGTAGAGGGAGAGAATGACCGAAATTAGGTTGCAGATTTAGACATTTGGAAAAATACTCAGTTCTAAACATTCGGATAAAGACAATTAAAACGAGGCTAAACACTATGGAAAAAGGTTATAATGGTTATATAAAATGTAACAAAGCTTAATAACCTGTCCTCAGTATACTTGCTGGTTACTGGTTTTAACTCAAGAGACAATTTAGATGTAAGCATGGCAGACCAGAGGTCAGTGGTTACGTGGAGGCTCAGACCCTTATCTGGTGTCCAACAAGATGTCTACACTTATCCTATAGAACTTTGCTCTTATATGGATTGGAGCCTTAGTTTGCAGACTCAGACCCTTATATGGTATTTAGCAGATACCTAAACATGTCCTATATAAGCTGTGTTTGATGTACAGAGAGACAGAGTGGCCATCGGGCTGGGTCACTCTCCAAGCTGCTGCAGAGCTTGTAATTGATGCTGAACTCCTTGATGTAATAAACTTTTATGATCAAGAACAGTGTCAAGCGGATTTCTTCTCAACACATCATCGCAGCATTATTGTTCGGACACCACAACAGTAGACATTCCACTATAACTGAGAGGCTGGTGATACACACGAGCATATCAATGGATATTTTAGTAGGAAATTGTAACTTATATGAAACATTTAACTAAAGCATTAGTTAATACTGAACAGACAGTGATTACTAGGGAGTAATAGGGATGAATTAAGACAAAACAGAAAGAGGTTAGAGAACTTCTTCAAGATTACTTTCTTATGGGTCTGCTAGTCTTCAAACATCACTAAAAGGATAACAACGGGGTCATTACTTACTAAACTCAGAGGCAAACGCCGCTGCTCACTTAGCAAAGTTATTATTTAAACAGAACAAACAGTTCTAATGTTTCAACAACCTTTCTCCTCGCTATCACCTCTCTGAGGAGGCACTTTCAAGGGCCATCCTGCACCCTGGTCCAGGTTATGTCCCTAAGGTTCCGGCCAGACTGGCAGGGTCCACGGTGCTGCAGGCGTTTCATCCCCCACCTCATGTGATGGCGGAGGACGGGAGACTTCATCTGCTCTGCCCTGTCAGAGCACTGAGTATTTACACTCTGAGGTCTTCCCGGTAGAGGAAAGCAGACCAGTTACTGGTGTGTTTCGGGTCCCCAAGGTTGGGCTCCCCGCTTCTAAACACACCATCAGCAACTGGATCGTTCAGACTATTTCCCTGGCCTATCAGGTGCGCGGTTTGCCTTCACCTATGGCCGTAAGGGCGCACTCTACTCGAGGCATGGCAGCTTCTAGGGCCCTCCTCGCAGGGGCGTCACTCCAGGATTTGTGTGACGTGGCTGGCTGGGCCACCCCTCACACTTTTATCCGGTCTGGACCTTCCTTGTGCACCCGGCACCCGTGCGCTCTCCTCCTAATTGTGCCGTCAGGTTCTGCACACTGGGGGGTAGGCGGGGTTTCGGCGCGGCCTAAGTGGGTATCTCGTTCCCATAGTGTCGTCACCGACGCAGTTCGAGTTCCCTCGAAGGGGAACATCTCGGGTTACGTATGTAACCCTTGTTCCCCGAGAAGGGGAACGAGACACTGCGTCGGTCCGCCACACCTCACCCCGCCTGGAGTGCCTTGCTTCATAGAAAGGGCTAATGTGTCCTGTGTGCCGGCGTGCTTATATACCCCTCCAGTTACGCCGTCACACACTACCGTTCTAGTAACACCAATAGGATTGGAGTAGTTTCATTCATAGTTCAGCCCTGCCACGCCCAGAGGCGTTCCCATAGTGTCGTCACCGACGCAGTGTCTCGTTCCCCTTCTCGGGGAACAAGGGTTACATACATAACCCGAGACGTTTTCGTTACAGTTCTAGCGCTTTGCATTATGGGCCACAGTACGCAAGGTAAACTGGTCCGAGGCATACTGGAGATTTTTCCCGAATCAGTACGCCATCCGGGTATTTTTGGCATACTGCAGATTTGGCTTTTGTTTGCATACTGCATACTACATACTACATGTGGGCCAAATCAGTACGTACTACTAGTATAGTAGGCTGTTTCGAATACAGGTCGGACAGCCCAGGCATAAACTTTGTCAGCGAGTTGGTGAGGAACGTCATCTCACCACTGACTTTACGCAGTCATGCGTTTTCAGTTAGATTGAAGGTGGAGATGACGCTTCGTTTATTTGCCACAGGACAAACGCAGCAATGCAGATGAATTTGACCGTCACTTTACTCAAATTAGGGCTATGATGCTTGATAACTAACTTTTAAGCACAACTTTGAGCCAAGAATTTTTTTACTATTAAGTCAGTTCTTAGCAGTGTTCTCATGAGAAACTCTGAGAAGCTTGATAAATACGGGCCCAGGTCTAGACCGTACTCTGTTTAACATTATTTACAGAGACACAACAATTCCCAAATCCCCATCAATGTATGACTACTGCTTTTGAACGCAGATTACATTTCATTTACAGTCAACATGAGCAAGAGGAAAGGAGATTTTTGCTAAAAAGAGTAAATTGAAACATAAAACTTGAAATGATAAGAATTAGAGATGATAATGCAACCTGCATTTTATGATAGTGTCTTTGGTTCTGGTTCAGCATTGTGTTGGTCTGTGTGTGAGTCTAACTGACATGCCAGCCTTAAATAAGCAAGGATATTGTAAGCATTATAAGATTTTAATTCACAGAAGCACACGTCTGCGATGTACTGGATTTTATTATGACCTGGAAAAAAAGTCCCCGGTGTCATTGTGTAATTCGCACCCTGGGGAAACCCTACAATAATAAAAAAAAAAAAAACCCTCCTCAACCTACCTTTTATGAAATAAGTTTAAGAACTAATACTGATTGAATTGGCTTAAGAAATAATATTGACTAATAAATATTGATATGGCTGCTTGTCTACAGTATCATACTTGACATATTCATTTCAGAAATCAAATTTAATTTTTGTCAGACTGTTGAATAGTTTTCCTATTTAAAACACCACATTTGTTTTCACTGCTGGTGGGGAACATTTTTAGAAAAAAAGTCGCTGAGGGTCTGAAAAAGGTAGGCAGTAGACCAAACCACTGTGAGGGGGAGGACATAATCTTTGTTTTGTTGCTAGGGACAATTCAGTTGTCATTAGATATTGGTTTTCTGTCAAGAGTTGTATCACGCTCATTTATCGTTGACACTTTAGAAACATGTTGTGCCTTAAGGATGTTGCTGCTAATTTAAGGTCTGAGGGCATAATCCTTAATGAACGTTTATGAAGACATTTACTACAAAAATGTGTTTTGTGTCATGCAAGGATTATGCCCACTTTATAGAGTGCAGGAACGTACCATATTGTGGTATTACAATATCAAAGGTTTGTCAAGTTGTCCTCATAAAACACATAGTTATAAAATACATATGTTATTTAGTATTTAAACTATATAGTGTCAGCATGGTGGTACAGTGGTTAGCACTGTCGCTTCACACAAGAATGTCGTGGGGTCATCCCAGGTCTTTCCTGAGACTTTAATCTCTCAGTCTAGTTCAGTGAAGTGGACCTGTATAAGATGTGCCCTGCAAAGCTATTTTTGCTTTGTTTTTCTACTGTGCATGCCTTTGATGTCCCAATTACAGACAAAATGGGTTATTGAATGCTCCTGAAAATTTCAATTTGGAACCAGGTGTGGGAAGAGAATTTTTAAGATGCACTTTAAGTGTTGGTGAACTCGGTCACTAGGTGGCGCCAAAAAACCTAGTTTTCAGAGTTCTCACTCAGACACCCTTGATGCTCATTTATGCAGGTAAAGTTTTCCAAATGAAGTACCTAAATAAGTACCTCATAAATAAGGTCAATAGAAGGTGACATGGACCACTAGTTTTCTGTAATTTAAACCTGTCAGGGGTGACAGGTGAGTCACTGTTTTCTCTCCAAACAGTATGGACCTTATATTGAACTAAAATAACCACCTTTATCCATAGTTAGTGGATGGCAGTATAGGTCATCAGTCACCCCTAGCATCCTTATTGTTGTCACATAAAACATGACATTTAAACAGCATCAATTTATTACTACAGAAGAACAATATGTATCAATAGTTAAGCCATATTCAGAAACCTGTCTTTTATCTTCTCATATACAACCTTGTGTTGTATAAGGATAAATAAACTACCTTGTATCTTGTAACATTACTCTGGGACTTCTGATGCCAATTAAGCCCATCCAATCCTTTGGCTAGGACTACAGAAGGATGAAGTTGTCGTGGTAGAGGATCCTTCATTCTGGGTCCTCATGCTGTGTCTGAGTCTAGTAGTTAGTAGACAATCTCTGGGAGCTTTAGCCCATCAGTTCTGGCCCTCTAAACTGGGGATTTAAGGGGCTTACAGGGGGTTAAACCCCCAAGATTGGAGCCCTCAACCGCCTGTTTGAGAGATTACGCTATTCAGACTCCCATTTTCACCTCCCTGGCTTGGTGGGACAGCGGGAAGTGTCGAGGATGGCCATTGCAGGCCTCAGCTTGACATCTCTGGAGGGAGGAAGTGGTGGTAAATGAGTGTAGAGAAGCTTGATTAAGTAGAACATTATCATGCTGTGCAGCTGAATTCTAAGGAACATGTGGATAAGATTTTAGCAAAAAAAGTAACGGAACATCTTTCATTCAGGAATTCCTAAATATGTTGCACACAAACAAGGGGGTGTAGAAATTTACAGTCGTGCATGCATACATGAAACATGGAGTGGTCAAATGTCTGAACATTGCTGGTCAGAGAAAGAACCTTATGCTCCATTTCTTTGGAGAGGAGATGTGAGGAGTGGAAGTAAGCCGTGCTGCATCTTTAATGAGAGTCTGACATCTTCAGTTCCACCGTCTGACTATCTGTCCTGCCAGTGCCGCTTTCATCCTCACCGGCATAGCACTCCCGGGGAGGACAGAAAACAGAGAATGCCACTAAGCCTCACAGACACTTTCAAGAATCTTAATGCCACCCTACACCCGCCTAAGAAGCAGATGCCATTTACAGTAGCACCTTGTGTATGTGCTTTGTGAAGCAGAGTCCTTGTTCTATGCATAATGAATGTTTCCTCAGTGGCATTTAATTGATTGGTGTAATGTTTTTTATAGACTCTTCATTATAGACTCTTCATTATAGACTCTTCATTAGCCTGTTAGAGCAGTGGATCAATACAACATCATTACTTGCATGATTGAACCGAGTACCAGGCATCTGCTCCAGGGCGCATTTTGTATTTGTAAACAGTAATTATTGTCACAGTGTTCCACTACATACATGAACTGTCAAGGTCATGTTACTTTGCCAGTAACTTAAAAGACTGATTGACTGATTAAATGTTATTGGCTTGGTAGTACATCAATGTGGGAGATCTAACCACAAAATTGATCAGCCGTATTGTGACCAGCCCCAACTCAAAGTCAACTGTTGCCTAATACTACAGGCCTTAGAAGGTGCAAGGCTTGGTTCTAAGTTCTCGCATTACACATTTATATTCACAAGAGGCCATTGGCCCATTGCAGCCCATATAATCACACCACATGTACCATATTGAGTAGTATCTTCCCACAGTCTGTTTAATCAGCTTCAATAAGCACGCAAAATACAAAAATAATAATTGCATTGTCAAAATCCAGCTACAAATTAAATTGAATACAGTAAAACTTTTAATCCTGTACTCAGGCAGCATGGCTGGCTTTCCTCTCTGTATGCAAGTCTTTGTCTGTCTGTAAGCGTGTGTGAACTGAAAAGTTGCAGGCATTGTATCTTATTTCACCCTCCATTTCATCCCTGAGGGAGTGTCCTCCACTGTTCACAAAACAAAGTACTGTTGCGCACATAGGTGGAAGAATTTGTTTAACCCATTCACCCCTGAGATTTCCTCACTGTCTGTGTTTATTGAACTCTGATGGGATCTAAATACTTCCTTTGAGATTGTGCGCATGGGCCCACGTACTGAGGTCAAATCTGGGACCTTTGTGTATGTGTGAATGTGCATGGGTGCGTGTGCTGAGTTGGTCTGGATAGAACAACTTGTTTTGTGCGGGACCAGTGAACCACATCCCTCACAATAGGCAGAAAAATGGGGTTGACTACCTTTTTGACTGAGCATTTTATCTCAGTGAGATCATAGCAATTGGCTTTTTATGGCATGCGGCATGCTGTTATGGGAGGAGTGTTTGGACTGGGTGCAGAGAAATACTGTTTTATTTCACCCTATTTTAACTTTCCTTTCCTCACTCCAAAACAGATGCCTCTTTTGATAACCATAAGCAATCCAGCGCAGTGATTCATCCTTAGCTCTCCTGAACTCGCCAGTGTGTTGTTGCTCTTTTTGGCTCCCCCTCCCCTTGCTTTATGTTTAACAACCCCATTATCCCCGTCTCTCCTTCGAAAGTGACCACCACATTGTTTGTGAAAACTGATTTTGATGCCTCCGACCTCTTACTCCAGCACACTTTTTTCCCCCCGCAAAGTGCGAGACAGCCAGGGATAGAGGGAGGGGGAAAGTGAGGGGGAGAAGGGCGGGGGTTAAGAGAAATGGAGGGAAGGGTTGATGAAAACAACAGATCTCTGCTCCCTAATCCTTTTGTGTCGATGGTGTTAATCCACCCGCACCGCTCACCCTCCCTCAACCCCTGCTTCTGCACCACATACCAGGCGCTTCCTCCACGTAAACAACCGACAGCAACGCTGAAACCAATACTCATCCCCCAGACAGTCAAATAGAAGTACACGGCAGCCGCAGTAGCCCCCATGGCAAACACGCAACTCAGGCTCAACTTTGTCCCTGCTTTCATCCTGTTCATCTTTGTGGCCACTGGGAACAAGTCTCTATTCTGGATGGCTTGCTTTGTTTGTTTATGCAAACATATTTAAATCTTGCATCAGTATGTGTCTATTGGATATTGCAAAGTATTGTTTTCCCTTTCAGTGTGTTTTGCTTTCATGCATTTGCTCCTCTTTGTCTTGTTCTGCTTTGTTTTGGCTACTGTACATGTAATGAATGCACTTGAGAGCAACACGGTGTATTCACTGCAAGTGTTTTTGTGTCGTGGTCTTGTTTACGAGCTGTAAGGGAGAGGGGATGGTGGAGGGGGGGTATAGGGGAGGGGAGCGCAGTGGTTGCCGGGGGAAGAGGAGGTTGTGTCTAATGAGGTCACACCCTGGCAACCCGGTGACTCCTCCCACTCAGCTCCCCCCTCCCCCATCTTTCCACTTGGCCCCCTCTGAGTGTGCCCACCCACTCAACCCCCACCTCACCCTCTGACAGAGAGAGCTCTCCATGGTGCTGAAAACAGAAAAACACATTCAGGCTCCAGTTACAGTGCAGCTGCAAAGGAAAGGCAGGCGAGACACACGAGACAAAAACATAAAACGACTACCTGGCGATAGAGACTGAGGTATGAGCGCTTATGAAGAGGAGTTGAGAAGCACACAGCGAGAGAAACAGGAATGTAGGAAAAGGAAGGAGAGAGAGGGAGAGAGGATGACGCTGTAGTAGAAGGTGGCTACAGTAGGCAGTGGGCGTGTTCTTGTTGTGATCTATAGTTGGGAAGCCTGGTGTCATCTGCTTAGGCACAGACTGACTGTACAGACCTGTGTGGACGAGCAGGACGCCGGCAGGGAATACCATAATTGGAAACGCACGCCTCAGTCTCAACCTTCACGGCACTGTGGATGAGGATTCCTTTCACCTGTACGGCGCTCTGAGACATTTTGTGCATTCTGACATATTAAAGCAGAAGGAGAGACATTCTGGGGAAGAAGAATTAGAAAGACTGTGAGTGTCTGGTCTGCAACTGCAAGGGGAGTTTGAACTGTTAGTGTGTATTTGTGTCATGCTTGCGGTTTTGGTCTGTTGCTACCGTGCCCCTTCCTTCTGTCTCTAACATGTGCAGATGTATGAAACAGTGAAGCTGGCACCTGTCTTGGAGTTCGGGACCATCTGGACTGGAGGGGTCGCATCTCCCTTTTGTGCCCAGGGGAGGGAGCATTGGGCTGGGCACCCAATGGCCCACCTCCCCTCTAGCACCAGCCTTATCCTGGGTCACAGGGACTCCTTTTAGCAAGTCAGTCAGTTGGACCATACAATGGATGGAAGTCTATGTGGATTTAAGTGGAATAGTGCACTGGTGCTACAGTATAGGTCAGAGTTCACTAGCGTGCACTGGACTCATCAGGGGAAGACAGAAGACACGTTGGTCCACAAACCAGCAGGGACACAGTCCCATTGTAAGTATGCATCATAACACTTGCTTATACACAACAATGACCCACAGACCCACAAATATATATGCCAACAAATGCTCATGCTTTGCACATCATTAAGCATTCAAAAGTGTTCTGTTCTCTACTCAAGTCCACATAAAATCTCAAAAGCAGAGCTGCCAAGTGTAGCACCTGTTTGTGCCTGGGTGTACAGGTTAACTTTTACTTGGTCCCCCTTTCTGCACTGATGTGTGCGTGTGTGCGCGTGCATGAGTGCCCACGCGGGTTGTCACCAGACAATTGGCCCTGCAATCTTTCTGACAATGTGTCTCTAGAATATCCATGCCGCTCTTCTCCTGTGACATGGTTGCCTGGAAACAGAAACGGTGTGCCACTTTCATTTACTTTTAAAGCAAAGTGGACCTCTGTGTTCCAACTGTTGCAGCCCATGTCAGCTGGGGCAAAGGGAGAGAGAAGAAATGAGATAGGGAAAAAAGAGAAAATGCATCAAGGGAAAGAGTGAGAATGGAGAGGAAAATAAAGCTTTGTTGTAAAAAAAAAAAAAAAAGTGTTATTCAATTGACAAATTTTATAGAGATTAGCAAATAAGAATAGCATTTTACATCGATGAGTTATGGGAGGACAATCCAATGTGAAAGGCTTGGTTGGTAAAAACTGTGATAAACAAGCTGATTCTAGTGCGGAGTGCTGCTGCAGGCTTACAGGGATTAGGCAGGCAGGCTTAATTCAGCTCAAGCACTGTTTGAACTGTGCCTTCCTATTGCTGCACCCTTAACACATCTAACTGGTTCACCTTCTTCCTCCTCAGAAACCAAAATATATTTCCTTTGCATAGCTTCTGGCTGTGCCTGTTCATCAGTGATAAGACCTGATAATCAGGGGCAAAAAATCTCCACTTGACACCAGGACTCTGTGCCCTCGTTTGAACTCTGCTCTGATGTGGTGGTTCTGTTGGCTCTTATCACTCCTCTCCTCGTGCCTGTCAAAACCTATGCTAAGGAGTGTTGAGAATGTTTCGTAGGGAGGGGAACTAGCAGATAAACCCACTGACCTACGCCCCAAGCTGGACTTATTGATAGATAGACACGAGTTAGAGGGATGCTGAGGATGGCCAGACAATGGCCGGTCTCTCAGTTGGCCATGCAGTCTCCATCTGGCAAGCACCCCCCACCCCAACACCCCCACCTTTGCTGCCCTTGCCTCTCTACCCACATATACACACACAAACATACATAGTTATCACATCATCCTCCCCCTCCCCACATACTCACACTCAGTGCTTCTCTCACACAAGCATGAGTCTTGGGCTGATCTGAAAACATTGACCTACATAAAAGCATGCCCTGTCTTCTTCCCTTCTACCACTGGCCTCTCCAATATCACATCCGGCTGTTGCACATAGTATATAGTATGTTGCGTGCAGTTGCAAATACACACTGTACATGCATGCACACTGAATCACATCAGTAGCTGCTCTATGCTATGTATGGATCTTAAGTGGCTGCAAACAATGTTGTTTTAAAATGATTCCCTTTGGAAGGAGTGAATCAAAGTATGATTGCACCGGCATGGGTGTTTCATTGAGGAGGCTTTTCCTCACACAAACAGCCACACTCTTTCTTGTGACAATGCTGCTGTCAGTGACAGTCTTTTTACAGAATCAAAAGGCGACCATGAGCAACTCAAGAGGAGGTTATTTTTAGATCTTCGACATAAAATTGATGCTGATATCCGCATATGCAAAACCATGCATCGCAGTCTAGTAAGATTGGTTCATTTAATCGGTGTGGTCGGTCCCAGCAGTACTATATTCACATCTGAGCCCAGCACATATTAAACTGCAGAAGATGAAAGCCTTTTTTTAATTTCATTCAGACACTCACTTGGTTACAGCCCATACTTTCAGCCAGATAATGTGCAAAAACAACTGAGAAAATGAGCAGCCACTACTGATCCTCAGCCAATAAGGAAACTGAAACGGAAGGTTATGAGTGACTGTAGCTAGATAGTGAGTAACTTGACTTTGCATATTTACATGTGCATGTGAGCTTTGAGCATGTGTATGTGTGTAGAGAAATATGTTGCAATCCTCCAGGGAAAATGTTTACTCTTGTGGACACGGGCATGATGCAGGTCTGAATCTTTCACAGACCAACTCCACAGCAACAGTCAGGAACATTAAAAACAATAGCAACATCACACAAACTAAACTGTGTGACATTATGCTTCATCCTTCTTCATCTCACCAAGGCTGACCTTGAAAAATGAATGTTGAGAGAACAAATACTGACATAACCACATGCTTGTTTTGTATCCAGACCATACTCGTCCAATATGATGCCCTAGTAGTCCACATTATTAATCATATTTTGTGTATCTCTTTAAGGCAAACAATAATCACTAACATTTTCAATGTCTTTCTCAGGATGCTGTGGAATCTTGAAGAATGATGAGCTCCAAAGAAGAGGAAACTCTCCGTTTTTTGCAGTATGTTGAGGAGAATGGGCTGAGAGCCTACAATGGCCTGGTAGCTCAGAACTTGGACCACGCCAGGAATGAGAGAAATAGGACATTCCTGCAGGAGAAAAACGACAAGAAGAGAAAACAGGAGGAAGCCATAAGGAGGTAGGAAGAAACAAAGAAAGTTCTTCACAAAAGGAAAAAACAGCAGACTCATTGAAAAAAGTTTTGCACAGAATTATCCTATGAAAAACATACATTAAGAATATGGTTCGGATAAGATAGTGATAGACTTTCGCAGGATGCAAGGATGTAAGGAACTGGGACAAGTGGCCAGAGGATCCCTGTGGCAATGGCAGGTTGCCATATGTTGGGGGTGCACCCCATGATCTATAGAGGATAATTCATTTTTCACTTTTAGACTTATTTGGGACTAGTCCTTGGATGGAGGTCATCACTGCTGTTTTTAAGATGAAGAGCAATTAGAATTAAGAAGGTATGGGGTGGGCTGTGACAGAAAGTGTGTTACGATGTGAGGGTGGAAAGGAGACATGTTAGGAAACTTCTGGTTATGCAGTGATTGAACTTCTGTTTGCATGAAAAAGTTTTTCCGACTGTGTAGAATGATGTATCATTGTCAAGAAATTGTTGTAACGCCTCTAGTTTTTTTCCAATTGACCTCATCAGAGATCAGTCACATGTGCAGCTGCACCCTGTTCCACATGGTGTGATGATGAGCAAGCAGTAACACCACTGTGTGGCATCCCGAAACTTGAGCGAATAAGAGGCACGCACTCACAACGTGACTAGCATCTGCACACGGCGTGCTTGTGTTGTGGGGTAGAATAGTGGGCACTAAGTCGCCGTGAGTCTTTGGGGTGATAACAGGACACTGCAAAGGGGTTTGGAATATGTTGGTGCGACGACTTGGACATCTGTGTTGCTTTGTTTCCCCACCAAAAAACGGAGAGATGTATGAAACACCAAGAAACACTCTGTTAACACTGATTTGGGCTTTGCTTTAAGAATAATCATAAGTCATACATTTGCTTTAGTTGTTTTTTGTATGCTCTAACATGGAATAATATTATTTTATTATTATTATCTTAGGACTGATGATCCATCTTAAAATCATTCATGTATCATTTTTATAAAGTACAATTATTATTTACATTCATACTGTCTTGTCAAGTCTACAGTACTCCTAAGTAGCATTATTTGCTGTGCAACTTTTAAAGAGAACATCAGTCAAATGGATGCATATTTTATCGGAGAATACCCATAAAGTAAGACGAGAGACACTTGTTTTCCACTTTAATCATCAACCAATAAATCAAATGGTGCAGGAAGCTAAACAAACATCAGTTTGCAGTGGAAAGGCTTATGGGAAGTGCTGTCCAATGTTGTCATGGAATCTATAAATCATTGTTGGGTCAGTCTGTATGATATGGTACAAAGTATTTTAGCAGCTGTTGGGAGTTTTTACTGTGCATCAGATTATTACATTGATGTAGTTTTGGTGGCTGAGCACATATGTGACCAGATGTGGTTCTTCTTAATTGATTTATTCAGGAATCCATTGAACCCTGTTACATTTCTGTGAAAGGGTAATACAATTACAAAAGAACTGATTCTTCACTGCCACTGTGATTGTGATAGGCAGTGCACTGTACAGTATATGAACTGTAAATCACTTGCATGATCAAAGCTGACTAAAAGTGCAACTTTATACCTCAGGCATTAGGGGAAAAAAAGACTCAGAAATCTATCTGGACTCTATTTTATCACTTGCCCGTAAAATGTCCCTGATGCCATTGTTATTAGAAGTCTGACAGTCTTGTACAGTAACTTGGTGAATGGGACAAGGCGGTGCCTTAGGAAAGTGGCATCTACTGTCCTGCTATCCTTCCACTGTGTCTCAGTTGTTGTTGAAGTTAAAATATTAATACACAGTCACTGCAGGAAGAGTCTAAAAAATAACTGGATTTTTAATGAAGCCTATAAGTAGGTCAATGAGACGACCCATTTTTACAGTAACTGACTGAGAGTGAGTGAGTGCTGGGGTTCACATGTGAATACTTGCATTTGCATGTGCACAAGTAAATACATACATACTTGTGTACATGTGCATGCATCGACATGAACAACAGGAAAATAGAATGCATTAGTGTGTGATAAAGGGTAGGATAGAACTGGCCTGTGTGATTGTGTGACAGCGAAAGAGCTTGTTTGAACAAATGTGTTTAAGAGTGTTGGGGGGAAGAAAAAACCTGTTAGAGAGATTAAGTGTGAGCTCAGTTGCAGGAGATGTGTTCTGCCTAGTGACAGCTGGAACACCCACAGGCCAATCAGATCAGCACATTAGCTTTGAGTGAGGCGGGTCTTCCTGCCTGCTGCTATGGCACTCTGGGTTTCTTTTATTGTATTTCATCAGACAAAGTTATTCACACAGTCACACACACAGATGCCAACACATTCACTTAAACATGCAAGTGTATGCAAACATATATACACACACGCACGCACACACACACACACTCACAAAAAACACACATTTACTTATATTTACATATGCTTGCAAATTCTAAACGGCTGCTTACGCCTTTCTTTACCATTTGTACACACACACACGCAGGTATTCACAGACAAACATCTCTTTTCATTATGTTTTTTAGTGCTTTGCTTGTTTCTCTGATGTTGTTTTTCCTGTCACATGGTGTCACAGTGAGAGAGCCAGAGCTGCCCGACGACAAGTCATCACCAACTGATCCAAATGCACCTGTGGTCTGTCCTCTAGCCAATCACTGGGCAAATATCCTATAAATAATCCAGTCCACTACTCCAGTCATACCCACCCACCCACACATACACACACACACAACCCATGTGTATGGGTGTGCATGCACACATTTACAGCAGACACACACCCAAAACATATGAAAGGGAGAGACTGTTGACACATGTGGCTGAATGCTGAAGAGCAAGATTTTCTAACTAAAATAATATTGGCAGTATAGCTCCACAGGTTGCTGCAGGCATTTTTGTATCACTACTGTCATCTTTAAACAAAATGTGATGTGGTTATAATATGCTCATGATGTGAACATGTGCTTTTATTATTGTTGTGCAGCGGCAGCTGGTTTTGTGTCTGGTTTCTATGGATACCCTGTTGCTAGGCAAAAATAAGCCCCTGACCAATGAACCCACCCCACCAAGCACCTTCTGTTCAGCAGCTGGCCTGGAGGGAGTCAATGTCAGCAAAGTCACACATTAAGGGGTCACAGACATTCATACACACCCATGTGTGCACACACTCACACACAAGATAGACATTTGTGAAGCCACACATGCAAATCCATCCTATTTCATGTCATTTGTTTAAACAAATCTCGGACATTAAGCTTAACTGTGACTCTCTAAAATGAGAAAAAGTAAATACATCAACTGCAGAGATCAAGTGTGCATACACTGAAAACTTTTCTTTTGTACAAACCATTTTCCCTGAACACAGTCAGATCTTGAGCTCATTTACTGTGTTTGTGTGTGCATACAAGTGTGTGTTTGTGTGTGTATTGCAGACAGACCTCGATCCATTCCCCTATTACCACACAACACTCAGACATCATTAACGCTCCATTCAGGCCAATCATCCATTTATAGGGATTGATTGTGTACAGGCTGGAGGACTTCCACGGTGTCATTATGTATGTGGTTGTGTGAGCTGCATCAGTGACATCCAGGGTTAAACTCAAATCAATGCTTCGCCCTGAAAGAGAGTTTGTTATCAGTGGCAGTAATACACTCACCTAAAGGATTATTAGGAACACCTGTTCAATTTCTCATTAATGCAATTATCTAATCAACCAATCACATGGCAGTTGCTTCAATGCATTTAGGGGTGTGGTCCTGGTCAAGACAATCTCCTGAACTCCAAACTGAATGTCAGAATGGGAAAGAAAGGTGATTTAAGCAATTTTGAGCGTGGCATGGTTGTTGGTGCCAGACGGGCCGGTCTGAGTATTTCACAATCTGCTCAGTTACTGGGATTTTCATGCATAACCATTTCTAGGGTTTACAAAGAATGGTGTGAAAAGGGAAAAACATCCAGTATGCGGCAGTCCTGTGGGCGAAAATGCCTTGTTGATGCTAGAGGTCAGAGGTGAATGGGCCGACTGTTTCAAGCTGATAGAAGAGCAACTTTGACTGAAATAACCACTCGTTACAACCGAGGTATGCAGCAAAGCATTTGTGAAGCCACAACACGCACAACCTTGAGGCGGATGGGCTAGAACAGCAGAAGACCCCAGCGGGTACCACTCATCTCCACTACAATAGGAAAAAGAGGCTACAATTTGCAAGAGCTCACCAAAATTGGACAGTTGAAGACTGGAAAAATGTTGCCTGGTCTGATGAGTCTCGATTTCTGTTGAGACATTCAGATGTTAGAGTCAGAATTTGGCGTAAACAGAATGAGAACATGGATCCATCATGCCTTGTTACCACTGTGCAGGCTGGTGGTGGTGGTGTAATGGTGAGGGGGACGTTTTCTTGGCACACTTTAGGCCCCTTAGTGCCAATTGGGCATCGTTTAAATGCCACGGTCTACCTGAGCGTTGTTTCTGACCATGTCCATCCCTTTATGGCCACCATGTACCCATCCTCTGATGGCTACTTCCAGCAGGATAATGCACCATGTCACAAAGCTCGAATCATTTCAAATTGGTTTCTTGAACATGACAATGAGTTCACTGTACTAAAATGGCCCCCACAGTCACCAGATCTCAACCCAATAGAGCATCTTTGGGATGTGGTGGAACGGGAGCTTCGTGCCCTGGATGTGCATCCCACAAATCTCCATCAACTGCAAGATGCTATCCTATCAATATGGGCCAACATTTCTAAAGAATGCTTTCAGCACCTTGTTGAATCAATGCCACGTAGAATTAAGGCAGTTCTGAAGGCGAAAGGGGGTCAAACACAGTATTAGTATGGTGTTCCTAATAATCCTTTAGGTGAGTGTATGTCTGTTATTGTTAACTTAGTGCTCTCATAATGAAAATCAAATGCACATACATACACACAAGTGGAGACATGCCATAGTGACTGTGTATGTCAGAGTAAACTTGGGTCAAGATTTTTGTCTCTCCCCTTTTCTTTCTTTCCAATCATGTAAACTAATATATCAAATATATAATATTTTTACAATTCATATTTACATAGATATTTCTGTTCCCTTGACCCTTTATTCCTCCTCTCTACCTTCTCTCTCTCTTGCCTCGTCTCTTTCTGTTTTAGGACAGGTGAGGACATAGCAACTGAAGGCAAGCACTTACGTATGGGCTCCATTACCATGCCGGACCCCCAGGAATGCATGCCCTTACCCCACCCGCATGCCCTCGCCTGTGGGCAGGGCTTCTCCGTACGCTCCCAGTCCCTCCACTCTGTCGGTGGTGGGAACAGTGGGGGTGGAGGAGAGGAGGAAGTGGGAAGCCCAACCTCTAGAAAGCAGCCCCCACCCAAGCCCAGGAGGGACCCAGCCACCAAGCTGAGCATGTCGTCTGAGGCGGTGGACCACAATCCCATGTCCACCTGCCGTGGGGAGAGATGTGACGGTGAGTGGTGGTGGCACTTCACACCAAGCTGCTGCGCTATATATAGCTACTCTCTGCAGTGCCCTCCTCAACACTGTTTCGCCTACAATGACATGACATCTAGCTATTCACTGCATACTTCACACTAAGTACCACAGTGGCAAATAGATGTAAAAAGAATAATGAGCTATAAGTACAATGGGGTTAAACCATGGTTAAAACATTTGGGGTGCACTAGACAGCAATAAAAATATGATGAACTACAGCTGAATCAACTATGTATGAAAGTATACTGACTAAGAGTCTGACTAGATTTGTGCTGCACTACACTGACTGTCTGGACACATTTGGCTAGGAAAAAACATTATTTACTATGTTTGAATGACAGTGGACCAATTTATATGTATAATCCAGAATAACTGAGTACACAGGCTAGTGCAATTGTAGATGCCAAAATCTATGAATATAGGTTGCAAAAATAAAGGCTCAGCTGTAATTTTATTTCAGTTTTCATTTTGTTCTTTTACTTACTGTTACTGTCAGACGAACAGCTATACAGATTGTTCACATATTTCCCCATGCCACACAGATATATCAGATAGCAAAAGGTTGAGATCTGGCTAACACGTTGAGCCAGGTGTGAAAGTATCATATTGTGATGCATATAAATAACTGGTGCATTTTTCTGAACTTTGTAAAATAGATCCTCCTACATCCTTTTGTGTTTGGTAATAGCTGCATTTTAAGGCCTTGGCAGATTCTATTTACTCAGGAATTTAATGTTCATTTTATTGTAAGACTCTTGAAGAGTAAAAGAAGATTTTGGGTGCATGTTCAGTTTCAGCGGAAACGAATATTTAATGTGTATGAATGTAAGGATTTTTTGCTTATTTTGGCATGTGCATTTAATCATCAGGTGTTATTATCCATGGTCTAGATTTCCCAGGCTGAATACTGTTGCATTTTCCTGTAATGTCCTGATATAATACATAAAGTTGTGTGTATGAAGTAGAAGTTCACAGTGCACATAAAGAAGGTAGAATTGTCTTGATGGTTCTATAACCTCATTTAAAACTGACATACTTTTAGTATTTCTACAAGGCAAATTACCAATAAAGGCCAAACAATCTTCCTTCCAGTTAAAACTGGCAAGGCCAAAATTTTGAGATGCCTTGATCAAGATCCAATAGAAGCACCCTGCAGCAATTTCAGACATTTTTCTGAAGCAAAATAACACAATATGCCCATTTGGCCATGGATGAAAAAGAGGGCATATTATAGTTCATCATCTCAGTGTAAGAAAGGCTTTAATGAATGGGACAGGAATTAATTAAGCTAAAGGAATGTTTCTCTGAACAAGCCTCAGATACAATCCTTGCTGTTGCACAATGAACAATGCACACAGCCAAACAATTGTATTAGAAATAAACCACCCACAGTACATGTGCTGAGCACAATGACACATGCGCTGCAAAATTAAAATTACATTTAAAGTATAATAATAGTCTTTGAGGCTGTGAGAGCAAAAATATATAGAGGCTGCAGGATGCTTTGAATCCATTTCAGTTTGGATGCTGAGTCGCCAACGTGATGTTTAGGGAGTCGCCCAGCCTGGCTCAGATTGGTGGGGATCTCTCTATGTGCACACAGATCTTCCTGGGCACCACGGCAACCATCCCACAGAAACAAGACCCCCTGCAGCCCAGCCAATCACAGAATCACTGAGCAGCTCAAGCCAATGGGGCACTAGAGATGCTGAGGTCTGAGGCTTTGGAGCCAATCAGAGTGAGAGTGTGGGGGTGTCCCTGGCTGATGGGAGGGTTGCGTGCTCTGTAGCTGGCGCTGTAGCGGGAAGGGGAGGAGCTTGTCAGAGTAGAATTCATTCAGGAGGAGCGATTGACCTAGATTCGTTTTCCCCAGGAGGAGAGGGAAGAGGGGGGTTGCGGGTAAACACATCCGCTACGGGGGAGGGGGAGAAG
The DNA here is from genome assembly GCF_014851395.1 of Micropterus salmoides. Taxonomy (NCBI): domain Eukaryota; kingdom Metazoa; phylum Chordata; class Actinopteri; order Centrarchiformes; family Centrarchidae; genus Micropterus; species Micropterus salmoides. The sequence continues at coordinate 17,626,780 of NW_024040485.1, read as the reverse complement.
AGGGAGCAATGGAGAGAGGAAGAGAAGTGACAGGGAGTAAGAGATGTTTGGAAGGATTGATTCATCATCAATCCTGCAGCAGGTCCGCGATGCAAACCTGTAATTGTAATGTAATTGTCATTGTAAGTGTAATAATGCATTTGGTGATTGTTCACAAAAGGCATATTTACACCACTGTATACACATACTCACACACAGAAAGGGGGAGAGCGTACATGAGAATGTGAGTAGTCCAATTAAACACATACCAGGAACACATCTGGGTTGAACCAAGATTTGGTTAACACCTTATTAATTAGCGGTAATGAGGATGAAATGTAGAACCAACAGGCTTGTTTCATCCTCAGCTCAAAGTAGCATCATCAACATCAACCTGGATAAATCCAAAATGTCTGTGCAAAACAAAATGAAATGTTCTGATTTGAGTTCCAGTCTTTAAGTTTTGTTTCACCTTCTGGATTTTCTTGGCTTTGAAAGGAATTGTTTTTTCACTAGTTATTTAGTTATTTTCTCAACAAAGATAAAATACTCTAATCTTTGTATCTAAACCTGTGTATACAACTTTCTGCAACATATTCTGCAAAGCTGTACACAACAGAAAACAAGGCAGACAACACCCATACAGACTCCCATTTTTCTGGAAAAATTGAGTTCATAGGTTGTGCGACTGTGTGCTATATAATGTGTACATGCCTGTCCTAATTTTTCTCTCAGAATGTGTAGGCGTGCGTGCGTGCGTGCATGTAGTTGTGGTGGTGAGTCATACAGTTATGGGAAGTATGCGCGTGTCTGGACCATCTGGCATCTGAATTATTAAAGGTGTAAAATCTGCAGTTTGAAGATTTCAGACAGGGTCCGGCTCTTAACTACACTTATCTCCCCCTGCCCATCAGAGAAGGGGACACTCCTATCCAAACATCTCAGTGTCTGACCTAGAAATACACTGTGAGCAACTCAGTAGTATAGAGCGCTGTCTACTGTAAGTAAACTAGCATTAGGACTGTACTGTACAGTAGTATCTAGTCAACGTGAACATCGTAGTCCACTGCGCCACATCTAAAGAGATTCACACTGCAATGCTACGTCACCACTATCAGAAAGAAGCTCCAGAGTGTGTGTGACCCAGATACTATACTCACATACTGCTCCACTGCCGTATATGTGACCTAGAAATATGCATATGCCTCAACTATTTCCACATATCTGACTCAAGATTTTGCTCATGACTATACATGGTGACCTACATCTGACCCATAGGCTTTATATGAATGATTCACTTAATGATTAATGTTAAATTATTGTCCAAAATAGATTTTTGTCAAATTCACTATTGTGTTGTGTACCATATCTGTGCAGAAAGCAGCAACGGAAGAGTCATGGGACAGCATTATTTTAAGTGTTATACAACAAACAAATACCTGTCAAAATGACACACAATTATGCATCATGGTCAACAAATGAATAAACCAGAAAACAAATGATATACTGTAAACTTGTCTGTTATTAGGTAGTGCTTGTTTATGTAATTTTCCCCAGTGGATTTATTAGACTTTCTTTCTCCCTATCCTTTAGCAGCTCAAGGATGCAGTGAGGACTGCAGGAGGGTGCCACCACCCAAACCTAAGAGGAATCCCAACACACAACTGAGTGTTTCCTTCGATGAGTCCTACATCAAGAGCCATGGAGGCAACGGGGTCTGCCCCTCCAAACCCCTCCACCACGTCGCCTCCCCCTGCGAACGCAACCCCTCGCCTCCACAGAGTGATGAGAGCCCTACAGACGACTGTGAAGATGAACCTGTCTACATAGAGATGGGTGGGATTGATGTCGGAGCACGAGAACCCCTGAAGAGTGAGGATGAGGAGCCGGGAGAGTCTGTGTACGAGGAGATGAAGTACCCAGCTCTGGATGATATGGAGTACCGCACTGACCCTGTAGGGTGTCGCTCCGCATGCCCAACCCCGGCACCCTATGACCCTGAACCTCTCAGTCGCTGCTCCACACCTCGAAACATTCCCCTCTGTGAAATTCCTGCACCCTTTCCCAATTTACTCACCCATCGACCTCCACTACTGGTGTTTCCACCGGCGCCAGCCCAGTGCTCGCCCAACTCAGATGAGTCTCCCCTCACCCCTCTAGATGTAACCAAATTGCCCATGCTGGAGAACCAATCCTACAGCAAATCCCCAACATCCTCCACCGAGCCACCCTCCTCTGCACACATCCGCAGGGAGCTCACTGCCACGCCAACCCTCACCGTATCTGGGCGCTCCTCTGCGCCTCCTCTACCCTGTACCCTCTACAAATCCTCCTCCTCATCCTCTTATCAGCGCAGCCACTCTGCTTGCCCATCGCCGGTCAGCATGGGCCGCTGTCTCACCCCCCTGAGCCTCATGCGTACACCTCCCTTTGACGCTCCAATGCCATTCCCTGGGGGTCTGCCCCGGAGCGCGTCCGCCACCCCTCATGGTAAAGGCTCGCCACCTCAAGACGGTGTGGGTCGACTCCATGGCTCTATGCAGAATGTGTCAACAGGGAGGTCACGGACACCCACCAGCCCATTGGACGAACTAACCAACCTATTCACCACCGGCAGAAACATGCTGAAGAAAAACACCAGTGGCAGGAAGTCTAAAGAGCCTGGAGAGAGTAAGTTATTTCACCCGTTTGTCTCATCATTTTGGAACATAGTGAACCAAAGGCCACAAACATTTGTGTATATATTTATTTATTTATTTATGTCTTTGATTTCTGAAGAGAGGAGACTACATCTCCTTTCAGTTATTCTACCCTGCATGTACATATCTTCATTTCATAAGAGAGACTGACTTAGTTAAGAGAGCTGACAATAGAGCAACCCTACCAACACTAGAAAGAAGCTGTAAAGTCTCAGAAAAACAAAGGGGAGAGCAGGGATAACATCCTAGAGTGTCTTTGGAAACTCAACATGGATGGTGTCTGTGTCTAAATGCTTTGGTTGCAGTAAACTCTGCAGCAAACAGCAATAATTAATCATTGATGATGAGTGCAATTTATGTGGGTTTAAACCTGCGAAATTAGGAGGCTGTGCAGAGAATGCATGACTTTTACAGTATCAGGCATTGTGATTGTGGTGCTCTCTGCAACCTTCCGTTTGTTTAATCTAGGCCCAGCGAGCCAAGTCTGATACAGATCGTATGATTTAATCTGAGGAGATTAGAGGCTAAAGCGGACAGCAGGTCCCTCAAACTTAGTCATGGCATTACGCCATCAGGCAGCATTACTTATAAAATATGTAAACATCATGTTTAAATACAGATAGCCATGCCACACTCAAGACTCTGCCAAAATGAAAAACATAATTTGCTCATCATGATATAGGTGCACAAGTTTCTTACTTATGGTTACATAATCATGGCTTCATATTTCAAGTCTGGTGTCAGCAGCATTATCAGTCAGCCACAAATTGACATTCTCGTTCTCATGCATAATGCAACCATTATTTTTTTTGCTAAAATAACCACGTTAAGCCTGCATATTTTGAAATCTGATGTGAACAAATAAAAAAATCAAGATTGTAGGCATTAAACCAAACTAAATATGTAATAGGGTGTTTCATAAATGCATGAAGGATAGTGTAGTTGATGTAGAGGCATGTCATGCATTATTTGAAAAGGCTCACTGATAAATTCATATAGAGTATCTAATGATTTGGAGTGAGGTTTGACATGAAATTTAAGTTAGTTGACATAGAACTCTAGTTCTACTTCCTCTTCAGAGATGGGCTTTACAATGTGAAGGAATAAAAAAAATTAACTAAAACCTTTAATTAAATGCTCCAAAACATAGATGTGTTAAACACATTTTGTACATAAATGATAAAAGAACTACAAAGAGTCCACACATCCATCCTTACTCAACACTCTTCGCCACTACAACATAGCAACAGTGGAAGGAGGAGAAATCCCTGTTTCTTATTTGCAGATTCCCTCCCCATGGGTAATGCAGCCAATCACAGCTTAGGGCATGCCGGTCTACAACGGAGTAATGAGCTCCTGAAGGGAAATGGCTATGGCTACGAAATCGAATCTACACCTGATCAGAGGATTTCAGTTTCTCTTTTCTGTCCAATCAGCACATACCCTACACACGATTAAACCAATCAGCTGTGGAAGCTGTGCTGATGTGGACAGTGGAAGCTGAGGCAATATATGATTTCTTGCTATTTTGACTCACCAATATATCTTCCAGTTGGTGTGTACATGTGCCAATTGGTGCATATTTGCCATTCAATCCTGCTATTTCTGTGCATTGTCTTTAATACATCTGTCAAATTACTGGTTTACATTAAATGATGATTAGAGTGTTTGTTCAGGGGTACATTCAGATGCTAGGTTTTCCTAGTGTTGTCATACCAGTTCTTTGACAGTATTTTGTTCCCTAGCCCATTTAGTTTGTAAACAGTATGCATATGCTTTCTATAAATCACAGGTGGGCTGTAGTGACAGGTCTTTTTTAACTTTTTTATCCCAACCTGTGTATGAGCACACATGTGGCTAAAGGACTGACAGGTTGTGCTTGTTGCTGTGTGACTGGCTACAAGCACACACAGTGTAATGAGCACTCAAATCTAACACCATGAATTGTGGTAAATTTTTTTCCTCTCTGTGGCAGCAACAGCTAGTCTGACCCACTTACCAACTGGTTAATCGCCACACTCCCTCTCGTACCACAAACACACACGTGCATGCATGCACAGACACTAAAAAGCCATGTATGAAGCAGGACAAGACAAGGGATGTGTATGGTACTGTATGTTAAAGCCCATATAGAAACCCTATAGAGACACAGCCAACATGAAGATCAATCATCCACATACATTTTTTATTTGCACCGTGATGATCTATAATGTCTTTATTGAACAATGAATCATACATACAGTTTCATATTAGCATTTGCTATGCACACAGCATGGAATATTATATGTATTCACATAAAGAAGAGTCAGGGCACACAATGTAGTTGTGCATGAAACAATTGGAAAGTTAAACACAGACACATCTGATGGCAGTGGTTAATGTTTAAGAATATGTTTTATATTGGTAACCATGGTTATTTCATGATACACTCATGTGTATTATTTTATGGACTTCAAGGTCAAAGAAAAGTACAGTGAAAAAATATATTAATAACGAAAGATGTGTTGAATTGATTGAACAAACAATGAATATTATACTATTATATACCACAATGAAAACAATCCTAATGCCTGTTATTCCTCTTATTGACTCATATAACTCCTGTCGTTTACTGCAGCTGCCACAGTGAGAAGTGAGTGACACCTAGAGGATATATGATGGTAGTGCAAAAACTTGAAGCAGAACAACAAACATGCAATTGACAATCCAGTTTACTTTATTTTGAATCAATGGCATTATGTAATTAGCTAGTTATTAGCTAATATTTTCAATGTATTATCAACTACATCATTTAAGAATTTTGAATGCTTTTTTTCCCCCTTGTACTTTTACAGCCGAGTCCAAAAGCAAGTCTCACAGTGAATCCAAACGCGAAGGTAAGGAGCGCCACAGTCACAGCAAGGATTCCAAGCGAGACTCCAAGGATCGGCACAGCAAAGAGTCTTCTCATCGGAGAGACAAAGACAAAGACAGAGATAAAGACAGAGACAAAGACAAAGACAGAGACAAAGACAAAGACAAAGAAAGAGTAGAGGCACTGCCGCACAGACGCAACAGTAAAGACCGTACGGTTAGTGGTGTAGATGCACCACCTGTTCGCAGGGATAGCAGGGACCAGTGCTACAGCAGTGTAGAGCACATCCCATTGATAAGAAGAGACTCCAAGGACAGAGGGATCAGCAATGGTGACCTGATGCCAAGGAGAGACAGCAAAGATCGGAGTGGGGGACACGGAATGGAGTTTTTGCTGAGACAGGACAGCAAAGACAGGGACAGGCTGCTAGATCAGCCACCTGAGCTGTTACCAAGACAAGACAGCAAGGAAAAGGCAAGGAACAGTGTAGAATGTAGACATGAAAGCAGAGAGAGACTGCTGGATCAGCCACCTGAGCTCTTACCAAGACAGGATAGCAAAGAGAGAACCAGGAACGGCGTGGAGTCAAAGCATGAGAGTAGAGACAGGCCACCTGAGCTTCTACCTCGACAAGAAAGCAAAGATAGAGCTAGAACCGGAGCAGAATACAGGCATGAGAGCAAAGACCATCGTCCTGATTTGTTACCCCGACAGGATAGCAAAGAGAGAATAAGGAATGACACAGAATATAGACACGAAGGTAGAATAGACCAGCCGCCTGAGATCCTACCCCGACAAGAAACTTCCAGAAGCAGCAATAGCAAGGACAGGGTTGGCTACAGCTCTGAATCCAAGCTTGAGGGGAGAGATCGGAGCTGCCACAACGGAGATCTTCCTCCTCCTCCTTTACCCAGACAAGACAGTAAAGATCTGAGCAGAACTGGGCTTGAAGTGAGACGGGACAGCAAAGACAGAAGTCTGAATGGCTCAGAGCAGCATCACTGTGATGTCAAGAGCACAAAGAGCCCTTCTGCTATGGAGTATAGGTGTGATAGTAAAGAACGAGGATACAGATCAGATGGTACGCCCAGACGAGATAACAGAGCACATTACAACATGGACCAATCGAAAGCACATGAGAGGAATGGCAGCACAATGTCAGGGCAGCATTCATCCACAACAACACCTACTCACCATGGGAGATCATCTGGTAGTCCACCAATGACCACGGGAACAGGAAATGGTGAGTCATAAGATGTCAAATTCATAACAGAATCTAGGATTGATAATATAACCTTTTGTATGTGGCATAAAGCATCCAGCTGATTTAAATGCATTTAATGATTATTATTACATATGACAAATATGTGATTTTCCCTCCCATTGTAGATCTGAAAGCAGCACCTAAGTATGGCCGCTCACCATCTATGCCTGCTAACCCCTCCCCAGTGGGAACTCCACAAAGGAGAGCAGCAGAGACACATCAAAGTCAGGTATGCAGAGTTTCTTGTTTTTCTTTACTTATATTTTTATGCTGTTACAGGCCCTGAAAACTTATTGCTTCTTACTAAGAGTAATTGGGTCCTACAGTACATAAATACACATGTTAGAACAGGTTTCAATTTCACTAGACACATTTCTGTAAATATTTTTTCCCCCTGTGCTCTTCTCACTGGTTTGAATTGGGCTGGGCCGATTTAGAAAAAAGTGATGTCAGGTCCTCTAAGGTTCAGTTTGTAATATTTAGGGGGATCTATTGACAGAAATGCAATATAAGATACATAACTATGTTTTCAGTGGGGTAGAAAGACCTTAAATAATGAACCGCTATGTTTTTATTTCCTTAGAATGAGCCATTTCTATCTACAAACACCACAGGTCCTCTTACATGGACATTGCCTGTTTCGTCACCACGTTAAATACGTACGAAGAACAAGAACAAGTAGTTGTGGTAGCTGTCTGGTTTATTAGAAGTAAGGAGAGAAGTGAAATTTGGACAAATATAGGACCACATGTATTATTTATTACTCTGATAATGCCAGTCCAACACATCTTTGTAGTAGCGTCCATGTTCATTCCACATTCTGATTTAAGAGCACATGAACACACACTGAAGTCAGCAGAACAACTTCACAACTCTGGAAATGGGACCATCCGAGGAGCATGTGAATGCACAGTGAGCTCAGTCACGCAGAATTTAGCTACATTTAAAGTGGGCTGTTTGGTTACTTTCAGTCAAATTTGATCAAACTGAACCCACACAGTCTTGATGAAGTAGACTGTTAAACTCTCATTGAATAATAGCTAAACATGTTTTTCTTTACCTTATCATCACATATTTAGTCATGAAAAATTTTATAATTTTATAAAGAAATACTTATAAGCTGAGTTTAGGGGCTTTAATGTGGGCAATTAATTTCGAAAACTATATTCGCTTCGCTTAATGCCTTGACTCTGTCCCTCAGATGCCCCAGATGCCATGGATCTGTGGAGACACCACCATGCTAGAACAGATCGAGAGGAAACGCACCCTCTGCATGGAAATCCGCTCCAGACAACATCCACACCTGCAGAAATTTCTGGAGAGGCCTCCTCCTCCGGACAGGAACGAGGACAGGCACCAGGAGCGGAGTCAGTGTAAGCAAGAAAGTGCATCTGTCCTCCCGGGCTGGGGGAAAAGCAGTGGGGCCAAAAAGATCCGTCCTCCCCCTTACCCTACACAGACAACCGTGTTCTGGGACACGGCCATCTGACAGTAACAACGCATTTACACCTCCCCGCCACACAACCCCTGATTACCCACTCCATCTTTCCTCTGGGTTGTGCTGATTCTTCCCTGCAACATCAGGGGCATCAGGACAGCCAATAAGAGCACCAGGGGGATGATACTCGCTGATGTCAAAGGACAATGGTGGTTACCATAGCAATATTTCTGCTCGTTCAGGTTGTCATGTTTTCTTATCATCACTGGTAATATTTGATATTTTTCTATTTCCTGTGATTGGATTCTTGTAATATAATTAGTAGAATAGATATTTGATGAATAGATATTTTCTAAATGAGATGGGGATTAAAAAGCATCTTAAATTATGTATAGTAGATGTAGATGCAATCTAATGTTTGTTTTTATGTTATTTTTGTTTTGGTTATTTTACATTTTAAAGCATAATCTATCAATACTTGTACTGTAGTAGCATAATTTTCTTATGCCCAGCTTTTTGTTTTGTGCCCAAAGCACTAAAATGAATGGACTATTCAATTCTGTCTATACTTTACATCACTGTTGTATTGTAAGTTAAGGAGTTAACGTCAACGTGCTTTAGATTCCAGCGCCCTCCATGCCTGGTCCAGTATGTTCTAGAATGTACAACAGTTGCTTCTAGAACAGAAACAGGAAACTTTGTGTGCTTCAGTTTGTATATTACAGTATGAAACTGTGTAGTCACTACGTCAAAGCCTTTCGAAGTGGTTGAATCGTTTTTTAGGAAAACCTGTTGGCTGGCATGTTTTAGGGGGCGGGGAAAGTGTGAAATGTTTCTGTTGTATTCAAAGACACACTATGAAGGTGGGTTGGGGAGGTAGTAAATTAGAACATACATTATTAACTGTATAATTTCCAAAACCAGCCAAAGCCTGTTAAAGCGAGATATGGGTGAGGTTGCACTTTGGACAGTTGGTTATTTAAAATGGGGTTGGGGGCAATAGCTGGCGAGTACCAGCGCCCTTACTTTGCTGTGCACACTGCGAGCACCATGACACCAGTGTAAATACTTGATGCCAACCAGCCCGTACAATCAACACCTGAGCTTTTAGAACATTTCTTAATTTAACTGCAGATTATAATAGCCATATGCACTTGCTTAAGGAATAACTTTCAAGATTATGCTTATATATATATTTTTGAAAATGTTAAAAGGTAGCTGTGCCATGTAAGTTTGAATTTATTGGCGGGGAGATAAAGCCTCAGGAGGCTGGCTGTGTGTGACATGCAGTCATCCATGATTGGTTGCCTCTGACAATACTCCCAATTCAATTGGCTGGCAACCACTTTAGTGATCAAATCATTTAAGGACCTATAACATGGCAACAGCTCTACCTAGTCAAGCAGACAGGGGTTGCACAAGAGCCTACAAATCTTTGAGGCTTTGTAAAAAAAAAAACTAAAAAAAAATTAGTAAAAGAAACTGCACTACCCATCATATTCCATTACATATAATCAGGCTGATTACATACAGGTCCCTCTCCCCCTGCTCTCTCCCTCTACCTCAGCCTCCTTCTTACATCATCTAAATCAGTTCTCTTTAGCACATTAAAATACAATGTTGATATTGCCAAAATAGTATGGGTTTGACAAATGACCAAGCCCTCAGATTGGAGTAAAAGTGCAGTACCCCCATCTCTGGTGAGAATCAATGCTACAGAGGTCTCTCTGTGTTGTACCTGTATGTGTGCGTGAGGGAGAGAGCTGTGTGTGTTTGTGTGTGCCAAGCTACACTGTGTGCAAGTTGAATCTTTAAAAATGATTGTTTTAAGACATTCACTTTACCCTATCCATGATGTTTGGTGGGTGGAGGTTGGAAATGTAATACTGATGATGTACAATCTTTTTGTGTGTATAAATGTGCACTGTGAAAAGGTAGAGAGAGCACCGCACTGTCAGAGTCCTCTGTCTTATTGCACTGAGTGTTCTCTTGTTTTTGCGTATTAAAAAAAGAAAAGGAAAAAACATGTTTGAGGATAAAAGTACTGTATTCTGATTGTCACTTGGGTTCTGTTGAGAGAAGTAAATAAATATGAACTTGAAACCTGCGATGAAAAAATGCATCCTGTTGATATTATTCATTTTCTCCTATCTTGGGATTTTTGCATCTAGGTGGTCGTTTTTTCAACTCTGAATGACTTGTAGTGTTAAAACTTTTTAAAGCATTTTAATTGAGGAGCACCACTTAAGAAGAAATGTCTTCTGAGTGTTTCTAAAGGATGATTTAGATAGGATTTCAAAAGTAGTCTGAAAAGGTGGGTTATCACATAATGTTACGGTACAGCAGGTAGGTGATCGATTATCAAACATCATTATCATTATTCATGATTAGAAATAGCACCTCATTGAAAGTAATGACAGAAAAAAAAAACACACAGTGACTGCAACATGGTTTAAAACAGTTGCTCAGATGAAGCTAACAGTGTATATATTGCAAAGCCACATTTTGTTTGTCCCCATCTGTACCCTTGCGTGGTAATTAGAATTAGAGTTTGAAAATGGAATAGCTTAAATGGACTAAAAGTCATTAAAGTTCAAATTGACAAGAGGTCTTTCATTGTTTTCTGAGGCAGACATGACACTGACTGGCCTTGCGTCGCTGTTGGTCGGCTGCCTTGATGGTGCCAGGACTCGGGGTGATAAACTGCTCTGTCTGACTAACAGTAGTCAGCCAAAAACTGTAGAGATTGGCAAAGTAGTGACAGGAACCGCGGGGACCCTGGCACTCTATGATGGGGTGAGTCCGGAAGTCCTTAAGGCAGCTACCAGAAGAACTCAGAGACTGGCCACCACCCTCATCACCAGCCCCTGTGTGCTGAAGAGAAAAGAGTCAGCATTTGGTAAGTTGATAGCATTTTGCTTTCATACACACCAACCTAGCTTTGTATCACACTCACCAGGAGGAAAGAGTACCCCGTCCACAGACTCCTCCAGCCAGGTGGGCATGCAGGGACCGTGTGATCCTGGCTGTGAAAAGCTACTGCGGGCAAAACAGTCTCACACACCACACAGCGGCTGATGTGGGAGCTAATCTCCTGGCCAAAGAGTGGCATCATGGGTATGGGAGCGGTGGTGGAGAGCCAATAAGATTTGTCGTTGCGACTAGAGAAGTGACAGGCAGCTTTGTTGCAGTAGGAGAAAGGCATGGTGGAAAAAACCTTGAGGCAGGAGCCAGCTTGGCCTACAGGAGAGGAGGTAAAAGAGTAGAGAGAAAGTAAAAGAGAAACAGGAAGAGGGTTTTTTTTGGCAACCCTATACACACACAGACTTATTTTAAGACACCAACAAAGTATAATTTTATGCAGACCCTTACCCAGATCTTGAGTGTGAGACTTCTCTTGTCCCTCCAAGTAGACCAGACTGTAGCCCACCCAAAGCTGACTGCTGCCTTCAGGACACCGTGGTACCTGAACTGCCTGGCTATGGATAACCAAAAGGAAGCTTGACCTCAATGCCGCCCTGTGGCCTTGCTCACCTGGATCCCCTGGTGGACCTGGGATACCTGGTGGATCGAGGGGTTGAACAAGTAGCATTTTGGGTGACAGGGAGGGAAGATAACAGTTAGTAGAGATGAAATTAGCTATCAATTGGAGGATGTCAATCACTTCATCTGTAGCCTTGAGTGAATGGCCAAAACGTTATCCAGACCTTTCTACATAAACTCAGTGTCTCGTTTAAGGAGACTGTAACGCTTCTGGCAGGGATTAAGATTGTGAATCTAATTATTCACCCTGAGGTCCAGTGAATCCTCGCTGACCCACATCTCCTGGATCTCCTAAAGGACCATCAAGACCATGAGGACCTGGTACACCAGGGAGGCCCACAGACCCTATAGGACCTTTCTCTCCTGGAACACAAAGATACAAACAAACAAGGACAAATACACTGCTCAAAAAATTAAGGGAACACTTATATCACACATCAGATCTAGAAAAATGCAAAACTAGAGAACAGTCAGTCAGGAAGGATAGAGGAGAGAGCAATTGTCTGTGGCCACCACCTGCATAACCATTCCCTTTTTAGGGGTTATCTTGCTGTTACATCTCCAGGGCACCTGTTCACTTTCATTTGCACAAAAACAAGTGACACTGATTCACAATTGCTTATGCTTCCTAACTAGACAGATTGATCTCCCTGAAATTGAATTGACACGATGTTTATACTGAGATGATTAAGTGTTCCTTTATTTTTTCATGCTGAACATAAAAAATTAATTAATTCAGGCACAGATATAGACAAAGAATATAGTACACATGCTTGCCTTTATGTCCTGGAAAACCAGGAGGACCCACATCACCAGGGAATCCAACAGATCCTGGGTAACCTTGTGGTCCTGGAAGTCCACGGGGAGCCAACACTAGGTGTCCACTGATGGAATCACCAGGAGCACCTTTGACACCTTAAAAAATAAATAAATACATTGATGTACTGTAGTAATACCACAACATTTCAGCAGTGTGAAAGTGAAACAAAAAACGGTGAGGTTTTCGGCTTTAGTCACCAGAGACCTGCCTCCCTCTCCCCACGTCACTTTCTACTATGAATAGTCCATTAAAGCCAAAATACAAAAAAGATTCAAATAAAATAAGAATACCGGGCATATCTCTTAGCTACGGTGTCACTCACCTGCATCTCCCGCTGAGCCTGTTACTCCCTTGCGGCCCCAAGGCCCAGGGACACCTTTCCGACCTTTGGGTCCTAGAGGACCCCCGGGACCAGCAGGACCTCTCTCACCTGTCAGTGCAGCAACATTTAGAGTAAGTAAATACTGTAAATACTAATGGCAGCGGCCTTGCACTCTAATGTACCTTTTGGTCCTGTAAAGCCTGGGTAATTCTGAGATCCAGGAGGCCCGGGGAGGCCCTTAACCCCCTTATGACCTGGTAACCCAGGAAGGCCAACTGGGCCTGGATCTCCTTTGAAAATGTTGCTGACTGGAAGGCCTGGTTCCCCAACAGGACCTGAAAAACCAAACACAAAATGAAAGTTGTGGACTGATGGAAATGTTCATGGAGTTGAACATAAACAAACAGATTAACATACATAGTAGTTGTAGTAGTATACTTTATTGTCCGCGAAAGGAAATTTGTTTTGGACTGCATGGTTGCTGCATGTACATAGAAATATACAATATACAAGTATAAAAAGTATAAAAAGAGGAAAGACAATTAATTTACAAATTTAAAATTAATAAGATAGACTGTTATTCAACATACGTGTAGACACAGGAACAAAATAATTTTTATACCAGTTTAGTTTGCACAGTGGAACTCTATATCTTCTGCCGGAGGGGAGCAATTCATACTGAGAGTGCAGAAAGTGAGTTTGGTCCCCCACAATTTTCTGCACCTGATTTAAAGTGCTATTCTCAAATAACTGTTGGAGATTCAAAGATTCCTCATTTCCAACTGTTTTAAGTGCTGTCAACACCAGATGTGACAATTTGGATTTTAGCTGTATAGATAGGTTCCCAAACCATATTGTAACACCATACTTAACAATACTTTCTAAAACAGCCTTGTAGAACAGCATCATAATTTTCTTATTCACCCCATAAAAACTTAATCTACGTAAAAAATATAGTCTCTGGTGCAGCCATGTGCAAACCCATTCCGTGTGAGTTTTCCAAATAAGTGAGCTGTCTATATAAACACCCAGATACTTGTAAGTCTGCGTCTGGGTGATGTTTTGGTCATGTATGACCACTTGATGATGGTCCCCAATACCTTTTGGATCGAATATGATCTCCGCTGTTTTCTTTATATTTATTATTAAATCATTTTTATCACACCACTCAACAAACTGACTTATTTCTGGCAGGTATACATCTCTAATATTATTGTCTTCATCGAGAAGACTTAAGATGGCTGTGTCGTCTGAATATTTAAAAATATAGTTTTTTGAATGCTTACTTGAACATTCATTTGTAAATAAAGTAAAAAGAATTGGAGAACTGACACAGCCTTGTGGGACACCTGTGCTAGTCTTTCTTTGTTGTGAAAGACAATTGTTTACTTTAACGCACTGAATTCTGTCAGTTAAAAAAGATGAGTACCACTTTATGATAGCTTGGTTTACACTCAACTGCTCCATCTTTGAGATTAACAAGGGTGTTTGAATGGTGTTAAAGGCCGAACTAAAATCGATAAAAAGTAAATGAGCATAGGCTTTGTGATTCTCTAAATGCTTCAGAATTAGGTGCATAATGCTAATAATAGCATCTTCAGTTCCCCTCCCCTGCCTATAGGCAAACTGTAAAGGATCTATCCTCTGCTTTTAACATTGACACAATACACTTTTCAAAACATTTCATAATCACAGACGTTAACGCGATCGGTCTAAAATCATTATTTACTACGGGCCTGGCTACCGGTATGATTACAGCCCTTTTCCAGAGGCTAGGAACAGTACCAGTGTCCAGAGATTGTTGAAATATAGGAAGCCATACTGGAGTCAGTTCATCAGCAAAAAATTTTAAGATGTAGGCTGAAGGCTAAGAAAATGTACACACGCACCTGGAGGTCCTGGAGGTCCTTCATATCCTACATCTCCATAGGGTCCTGGTAAAGGCACAGAGCATTCTTTGCCAGGGTAACCAGGTTCGCCTGGGAGGCCTGGAAGACCTGAGGAAAGAAATACAGAAAGTTGTATACCTTTTTTCAGACTACATACTGTAATGAATGGAACAGTGTTATTGAAAAACAGCAAGTGACTGTAACAGACTATCGCATGGTAAGAAATCACTATATCACTGTGGATGTACACTGGGGGTGCTGTGATAACAGAAAATGAGCTAAATTGTATGTTTTCTGAATTGAACACCTGTGTAAGACAAACTGTATTCACTCACTCACTCATCGTCAAATGCTGATCCTGTGTACAGAGTCGTGGGGAGGCCAATCCCAGCGGGCAAAAGGCGGGGAACACCCTGGACAGGTCGCCAATCCACCACAGGGCCACACATATACAAACAACCACTCACAGTCACACCTAAGGGCAATTTAGAGCCGCCAATTAACCTAGCCTGCATGTCTTGGGATGGTGGGAGGAAGCCGGAGCCCCCATAGAGAACACACGCAGACAAAGGAAGAACACAAACTGTATTTCTGCCTGAAAATCTGCATCAACTAGCTGGCCCCCATCTTCACACAGATCTTCAACAGTTCATTACATCCTGCAACACCTCGGCTCTCCAGGGACATATGCAAGGATCCTGTTTGTTGACTTCAGCTCGGCGTTCAACACCATCATCCAGGACATCGTCAGCACCAAACTCACCCATCTCACTGTGCCAGCCTCCACCTGTCAGAGTATTAGCACTGGCGCCCCCCAGGGGTGTGTGCTCTCCCCCCTCCTCTTCTCCCTCTACACCAACGACTGCACCTCAGGAGACCCATCTGTCAAACTCCTGAAGTTCGCTGACGACACAACGGTCATCGGCCTCATCCGGGACGGTGACGAGTCGGCCTACAGACGGGAGGTTGATCAGCTGGCTCTCTGGTGCGGTCAGAACAACCTCGAGATTAACATGCTCAAAACTGTGGAGATGATCGTGGACTTCAGGAGGAGCCCCCCCCACCCTGCCCCCCATCATCATACTCAACAGCCCTGTGTCTGCTGTGGAATCCTTCAGGTTTCTGGGATCCACTATATCCCAGGACCTAAAGTGGGAACCCAACAATGACTCAATCATTAAGAAGGCCCAGCAGAGGTTGTACTTCCTTCACCAGCTCAGGAAGCTCAACCTGCCACCAAAAAGGACAGGAGCAGACTACAACGGACAGTGAGGACTGCAGAAAAAATAATTGGTGCCAACCTGCCCTCTATTCAGGACTTACATTTCCAGAGTTAGGAAACGAGCAGGAAACATCACTGCAGATCCATCTCACCCTGGACATCAAATCCACCTCAGACATGTACATAATAATGGTAATAATAATAATTAACTCCTGCATCCTTTGCACTCTGCTTATTGCACTATTGTCTCAATCTGTCTACTTTGTTTTTGTTTATATTGTGTATATATATATATGAGTTCTCTATACTTTGGCCTGTCTTTGATTGTATTACTGTATGATTGTGTTATTATATAATTGAATAAGTAAGCACATTGTGAGCATTGTACGATCCAGAGTCAAATTCCTTATATGTATACACATACTTGGCAATAAAGCTGATTCTGAAATTAAACCAGTAGATGCACCATTGATAATAATAGATATAATACCTGTGTCGCCAGGTGGGCCCCTCTGTCCTTTATCCCCAGGAAAAGTGGCTCCTGAAGGCCCTCCCTGGCCCTTGAGACCTTTTACTCCTGGAAAACCATCTGGTCCTGGAGGGCCAGGGATACCTATGCCTTGAAGTAATAAATTAGTACATTTAAGTGACAGAGTAAAATATCATAACATATTATGCTCTGATGTGTCCTAAACAAATAAATAAAATTACACTAATTAATTTACAACACTAACTCCAAGACTTCAGCTGAAATTAACCTTTCTGTTTAAGGCAATTAGGCCAGTACAGACATATTTACTATATAAACAAACATCTTATACCAACAGACACACCCTAAAAGACATGAAAATTAATTTGCTTTTGATTACTAAACTATATTGAAAATTATGATAAACTGCGGTACCCCTCTTACCGCTTGCTCCTTCCATTCCTTTTGTCCCTCTAAGCCCATTCAGTCCATCCAGGCCTGGTTCCCCAGGGGGCCCTAACAAAAAATTACAATACAACATAATTTTGTTGGGTGTCTTCAGCATTCAAGAGCATTTCCCTTTAGTACATTATCCAGATTTCTTTGCTGCATGTTTTCCTTTTCTCCATGTATCCTCTGAAATTTTATTTACTCACACTTAACAATGCCTGTCTAATAATAGGAGAAATAACATTATGTTAATACCTGGAGGGCCATATGGGCCAGGTGGGCCTGGTGGTCCCAGACCTCCATGATGACCTGGAAGACCTGGAAGACCTGGACGACCTGATGTGCCACGAGGCCCAGGGAAACCTGTAGACAGACACATAAAAGAGTTCAAACCAACATTTATAAGCACAATATTCAAATTACTTGATTTATTTATTGATATTACTGGAGAACAAATGGTCCTGGTTACTGGCACAATGTAGCTTACACTTTACTTTTTTTCTCTCTGATAAACAATTGTGTGACATCTCAGGATAGGGTGCATGATCTGATTCTTTTCCTGAATCTGACCATAAGTTAGCATTCCAACATTCAAAAGGTGAAGATCAGCAAGGTTAATTTTTTTTCACTGGAAATCACCTGGTTCTCCTCGTCTTCCTGGTTCCCCAGGAATGCCCAGTTGTCCAGGCTGTCCTGACCTTCCCCGGGGTCCTGGGTCACCTGGATCTCCTGGACTCCCTCTGGGTGCTTGAGGAATAATTTTGTGGATATAAATCTAGTAATATATCCACTTACTGTATATAGTCTAGGACACTGATAAACGTCTTTCAAGACAAGTTTAATTAAGAGACGTTTTAAGGAGGAGGTATTATGCTCATTTTCAGGTTCAGGTTTATTTAGGGGTTGTACCAGAACAGGTTTACATGGTTTAATTTTCAAAAAACACCATACTTTTCTCATATTGCACATTGCTGCAGCTCCTCTTTTCACCCTATGTGTTGTACGCTCCGCTCTTGAGCTACAGAGTGATGCATCTTACTTGTACAAAATCTTTGTTGGGACTTGCACATGCGCAGTTCCAAGGTAAGAACTACTAGCCAATCAGAAGCAGAGAAGGGCGGGTCGTAAGAAACAAGGTAGTGTGATCCAAAATCAAATCCACTTCAGACTGCGACCGTAACCTAGCAGATGGTATAAGTTACTCAAGTTCACAGCCACACAACATCATTGTTCCACTACAAAAATCACCATATTTCTGCTCAATTGTACATAAAAATTGGCCAAACAATTTGAATGTTTGCTTTAAAAAAAATTCTGTTGCTGGCCTCTGTCTGGCCACGCAATGATGCAGTGAATAGTGAGGATTCTCTCTGACCAATCAGCAGTCTGTCACATTTTCATATTACATTTTAGTATCCCTCAGCTCCCTTGTAACCTGGATGGAGGTGAGGTAATTGACTTTTTCACTTTGCAAACCTGTTACATGCACAAAAAAGATATATAACTCAATAAAGGAGAGTGGAAAAGCCAAAAAGCATAATACCACCTCTTTAAGTATTTTCTATGCAGCTCCTCTGTTCAGTGTGGTATTTTCTTAACTCACCACTTGGTCCATCCTCCCCTGGCAATCCTTTAGGTCCAGGTAGACCAGGTTGTCCATAAGACTGTCCTGGCTCACCTGGAACAGATATGGGCAGGTTCCATCAGGTTCAGTCTAATTGAATGACAGGTGTGAAATCCTGTGATATTGGGATTTTTTATTTTACATAATTAACTGCATTTGCATCATATTGTTTTGATAAACCTCACAACATTATATATGATCCAATCTGCTATGGATTCACATCCTGTTGTATAGGATTTTTATCAATGACATGAAAGTTGGGACCTCAAAATCAGCTAAACCACATTATCTCTCTCTCTTTTGACTCACCCTTGGGCCCAGGAAATCCCGGCAACCCTGGGATACCCGAATGTCCCCTAGGCCCTGGATCTCCCTTTAACAGACATCAACATATTCAAACTATTTGACATCACTTCTGAGACTGACATATAATAAATGATGTACAGTAAAGCCACTAATAAATGTATTCAAGGGTAGATGATAACATAAGCAATATATTACTAGCCGTGCCATGCGGTAGTCCTCACTAAAGATGACAGACATGTCCTGGCACAAAGTGGCTGTGCATTACAGTGGAATGATATGCTGCTGGTGCACTATGGGACTGAAGTTGCAGCTATTTCAGTGTATGTGCTTGTCTACTGGACAAATTTAAAAATTAGTACCGGATCTCCACGCTGTCCAAGATATCCTCTTGGACCAGGGAAACCTTTGATTCCAGGGTATCCAGGAGGTCCTGGTATTGCTGCCCTGCCTGGAGCACCGGTGCTGCCTTTAAACCCAGGCGGACCAGGCCATCCATCAGCCCCTGAATCACCTGGCACTCCCCTTGAGCCCTTTAAGCCTGTAGATGACCAAACAAAACAAAAATGATGTAGTCCTATAATGTTTATCACAATCTATAGTATGTAGTGAAGTGACTGGGAATTTTAAAAAACAAATATCTTGTTTAAAAAAGATGCACAAGTTAAGTGAGAGTTCCATTGCCTGCAGGTCCTTGTAGTCCTGGTTGCCCCATCCTTCCTGTAAGTCCTTCTGGGCCTTTTGTTATATTCACGTAATGAAGTGGTCCTGGTAATCCTGGTGGACCACGTGAACCTGGATTGAGTTGAGATGAAATGCATGCCAGTCTGATTCATAAAGTAAACTGAAAGTACAATGCAATAACCTAAATAAAAGAGAAAACACACTGGCTAATCTCTCTGCCTTCCTATTTCATCCTTATCCAGTGTTACACAGACTCCTGGGTGATTTATGATTTAAGGCATTAATATTTAATGAATAGAATGTTACAACAAATCCTCCTAAAATGTCCATACAAAAGGTACTGTATGTCTTTTGCTATGCTTGTCAGGTCAATCTGGAGTTTTTTAGAAAATATTGGGACCCAGAGGGTAATAAATAAAACCTTTGAAATTAAAATATATACTGTATATCCAAGAAGGCAGCCAGTAAGATGTAGAACATGAAAGTAGTTTTTTCTGGCGAAGATCACTGCTGCTACCAAACCAGTTTGGGTTCGCGCTAGCTTTACGTCACGGGGATCAGTATACCATTTACATGATGTGGCTCGATAATTGAACTCAACTTAAGTGTTCTTGCCTGCAAGATGGTTTGTCTAGTTTTTATTATACTGTCGGTAGGTGGTAATAGGTGGTAAATGTATTTGCAAATCTGATGTTTGTTAAGTAGAAGCACAGGGAATGCTGATGAGTGTTGATTGTTAATTGCATTTGTAGCTAGTTCACTTTTGGTCACAAATGTGGTAAAATAATTGAATAATAAAGCTATAAACAGTAGTTGCATAGGCTTTTAGCTACATGATGTTATGGGCTTATGATGGCTTAAAACTGTTGTTTAAAAAGGATGTACAATGATAATGTACAATAAAGCCAAGAGTTCTGACAGCCTAAAACACTAGGCCACTGTGCCTGGCAAGACTGAGTATAGCTATCAGATACATGGTATGTATACAGAGACTTACCTTTATTACCAGAGAGTCCTGGGTCTCCTGTGTCACCTGGGCGACCATTAAACCCCCTCTCTCCCTGTTTACCTCTGGGTCCCGGAGGGCCAGGATGACCTGGTAAACCTTGGACCCCAAGCCTGCCAGGGTATCCTCTTTCACCTAGATGAATTTAAAAGAAAGTCATATTTCTATCAAGACAGACTAGTTCACAATTAATACAATTTACATGAACCCTGTAATTGGTCAGTGACATAACCCCCGCATCTTGGAGTCTAAAGCTGGAGGTGGTGGGATCTAGAGGTAGTGTGTTCAGAGGAACAAGTGAAGCTGATTGAGACAATAAAAGTATGCTGACTGCCAACCAGCTGCTGTGTGTGAATGAAATTGGGGATTAAGTCATATGATTAACTGACTAGATGGTGTTGCACCTTTCACATTCTATACTGAAAAGATTTTACATGATCTTAAATGGGAAAAAAAAACACCTTTCATAAACATTTCTCATCAAAACAGGCCAGTTGGTCACCTTTCTGTCCTTGCCAGCCATCTATCCCAGGATCTCCTGAGGGACCACTGGTGCCTCTTGGTCCAGTTGGGCCTGGCAAACCGGGAGGGCCAAGGATACCTTGTGGACCCAACTGTCCATGACCAGGTAGACCTTCATCTCCCTTAAAACCCTTTTGACCAATGTTGCCTATGCAATATTATAAAATGAAATGAGAAAATATGTTCATGGAGGGTTGGATGGTGGCTTCACAATAAAATATTCACGAATATACTGGATATCCATCTTCTTTTTTTTTTTTACAGCTGCTGTGTGCTCACCTGGTACTCCCCTCAGTCCAGGGTTTCCTGGAAGTCCTGGAGGGCCTGTAGGTCCATACAGGTCACACACAGTGCAGGGTGGGCCTGGGGAACCAGTGGCTCCAGGGTCACCATTGACTCCTGGCTCTCCTTTAAAACCCGGTGGTCCAGGCTGGCCCTGTATTCCTGTAATTCCAAGTCACCGATGGTCAACTAATTCCAATGTACAGTAAAGAATAGGAAGTTCAATATAAATTGAAGAAATCTGGTTGTTGAGTGTTTTGTTTGTGTTCAACTAAATATAAATGAAACTTACCTGGAGACCCTGGGTATCCAGGAATGCCACGGGGTCCGTTAGTCCCCACAGCCCCAGGGCGGCCAGGTGGGCCAGTAGCACCTGGCCTGGCAGAGAAGACATCTCCTGGGGTACCCTTCCAGCCTGGGGGTCCTGGTAACCCAGGAGCGCCTACAGGGCCATCCAGGCTAATTCCCCTGGGACCAGGGTCACCTGGATCCCCATTTAAACCTCGAGGTCCTTTTACAAACAAGAGAGACCTATAAGCACACAAACAACCCTCCCAACTGTATAATTTATTAATTACTGACTGACCATTGTCCTGCAGTGTGGATGCTTGATGATACACAAGCTTGAATCTGGGCCCTCCAATTCAGAAAGATCTTATGCATGATTTGCATAATTTTAGTTTAATAACATTTGAGTTTAGACATTACCTGGCAGGCTGATCCCTCCAATTTCAACGTCATCTCCTTTCATGCCTTTCTGGCCTGGGTATCCTGGAGCTCCTGGGAGACCCTGTCTTCCTGGCTCACCTGGAATCCCTAAAAGGGGCCAAAGAAAAATTTAAGTCGACTTGCAACATGGACTGACAGTCTTTCAAGAGTCTTAAAACCATGTTTTTCTCTTGACACTTGGCTTAATATGTCCAACCAATTCTATGATCAAATTTTGAGCTAATAATTTCCAAATACATCACTTGTAATATTATCTGTATGGCCCACTCTATCTAACTCTGAAAACGATAGAAGACAGTAGATAGCAGTGAGATGTAACTATTCGCCGAAAAGTCAGATAGAGACGGGATTTAGACTGTCCACCAATGTAGCAATCACCGTTGACTAAAAGATGTCATTTTTTTTACAGTGCCCAGACGCAGTGATGTCAAGATATCATCACACTGCCTACCTCTACCTACTGCTGCAGCTCGCAGCCGTATGGTGTCCACACAGACCCAGTTACTGCCAGCCCTATCTTTCTACGTTGAGTTTGCCTTGGATGAATACAATACAATAAAGCATTCTTAACAAATTAAGGGATTACGTCCATAGAAACGGTAGAGGGCGTTTAATTTGAAATGGATGCAGGAGGTGTTGAGTGAAATATTTATAAATTTTTTCATGTCTATGACAAACACTACAGATATAGTCATTGAAACTGGTGTGAAAGGTATAATGTTAATGTAATGTTTGTCCATATGACTATCAACAGATCATTTTCACTGTCTACTTTTGCTGAGAACTGTGCGTCACACAGAGAAAATAGTTGAGATGCAGACTCTCTAGTTAAAGTGTCACTGCAGCCATGCGTGAGCAACGTGGCTTACTGCTTTAACCTGTAAACATTGGTGCCGAAAGGAAAAGCAAGAGATTCTGTGACACACACGCGCTGCTCACACAGGCTTTGTGGCCCAAGCATAAGACTTACCTGGCTCACCCGATTCACCCTTAGGACCAGGTGATCCAATTGCATCTTCATGACAGCATACCTCAGTTTCACCTGGTAACACAAATTCAACATTTCTGAGAACATGACATTGATGGCTCAATGTGTGAAGGGGTATATTAACACCAACTGAGAATCTCTGAATTCAACCCAGTCTCTGACCTAGAGGGCCTGGTCGCCCAGGAATTCCAGGGGGGCCAGGATGTCCCTGATCTCCTTTTGGTCCAGGTAGCCCCTTAGGGCCTGGGAAATCAGGACCATGGGGCCCTACAAGCCCTGGAAACCCTTTGGGTCCTGCAGCACCAGGCTCACCTTTGAGACCAGGTAATCCAGCATATCCAGCACCCTGCAAAAACATTACCTGATATTATAACTCCAGTTTAAATAACCTGGTATGATTGAAATGTATAAACTCACAGGTGGTCCTGGGTCTCCAGCAGGGCCAGGGGGGCCATCACGTCCTGGCCTGCCTGTTACCCCAGGAGGACCAGAATGTCCAGGTACTCCTTGGTTACCCTTGGCACCTTCAAAAACAAAAACAAACTGTAGACGTTAGACTATCAAGTTAAAAAACCCTTGATATTGTGATGTAGAAAACAGAGAACTTGGTTTTCTTATTTGGCAAAAAGCACAAAGCTAACAACAAACAAATCCAACTTACTTTTAAACTTTTTTATTTCTATCTACTGTTGTACTTAACTGACTGTAGTGTTGAACATTAACAAAAAATCAATAAAATATTTGTTTGGTGCTCACCTTTAACATCTGTCACATAGTCACCTTTTTGACCCTTCTGTCCATTTAAACCAGGACTTCCTTGAAGGCCCTACAAGAAAACACAAAGCCAAATACAAAACTGTGTTTCTGTGGCTATCACAAAAAACAGCCTTTTAAACATGTTTAAGAAAATTGTATGCATATAGTTTCAGTCCTGCTATCCTTACTTGTGGTCCTCTTGGGCCCTCATCTCCTTTCAGTCCTGGGTCTCCCTTAACTCCTTGAGTTCCAGGAAATCCTGGAGGTCCTGTATAACCAGTTGGACCAGGGGGCCCTATGCTTCCCCGATCAGACAGACAATGACATTCCCCAGGACAGCCTGTAAGACACACAGATGGCAAAAACTTATGACTATGATGCAGCAAGTTTGTATACTGTACAACTACTCACCCACCCACACACGCTGATAAAATGATACTATAGTGTCGTGAAATTTGTATATTCCCGGTGGGGGATGGAGCAAATAATTGAGTTACAACAAACCGTTGTCTTTTGAAGAATTTATTAATAAAAAAGAATAAACAGAGAAGACAATTTGGCACCCCAGATGGGATGGACGCATGATCTGGACTCTGATGAAATGCGGAGGCCAACTTAGATAGTGGATTCCTCCCTGTGAGTGAGAAGATGCATTCAACTGAGCCCTGGTCATCGCTCCGGTCCTGGATAAATACTTACACAGTGAGAAATTAGTAGATAATTGAGTTAAAAGATAAAGAGAGTGAGATTGAACAGAGTGAAGGAAGTATCTTGAATCTCGTACCTAAAGATTTGCAGAACCTCTATCCACTTGTAAACATACAAGTGGGTCCAGAGTGAGAGTGAATCTCCAGACGAATGGAGAGGTACATGCGCGAGAGTAGTATGGGCAGTGTAGGCATGATGAGGACATCCAATGCCAATACTGCTCTCGCTTATGTACCACTCCATACTTCCAGCAGAGTTTGGTGCAGCTGGCCACTCCCACAGGACGTGGTGTGCCAAATAGGATTTCAAATGAGCCCATATGTTTCTCCCTCCTGTGCACATGTGAAAAAGTACTAGTGGAAGTGCTTTTCACCCATGAGAGTCCTGTCTCATCGCAACACTTTGCTGGGCCGGACGTTAGTGACTGTCCTAGGACACGGAACCTCTGGTCCAGCTGATTTGTGTTAATATAGCACATCACACATTTGTTCCAGTAATTCCCAGAGGTCAGTAGGCACATAGAAGAAAACAGTCTCTGCTTGTAAGACCAACTAATGCATACAAACAGTCCCGCATCACCTTTGATTCCTTTGAGTCCTTTGTATCCAGGAGATCCTTTGAGGCCTGGATCTCCAGGGTTCCCTGGGTTTCCAGGCTCACAGTAGTAATCTGTGGATCAACCAGCCATAAATATCAGCCAACAAGTTAAAAAAGCTATAAAAAGTTGACAAAAATATTAGTGCACTTTTGTCATTCAAAGTCTTTGAGAACTCACCTCCACATCCTGATTCAATCACACACAGACAAACACCCAGACACAAGCCAGAAGGTAAGTCCACATTCAAATGAGCATGCGCAAAAACGTTTACAATTATTCAAACAATGAATATTTGCGAGATTAACTAACACATATAAGAATCTTTTTTGTGTTTAATATGATGGAAAGGATAATATACCTGGAGGACCTGGGAGGCCTGTGACACCTTTAGGTCCGGGGGGTCCTTTAGTTCCCTTTAGTCCTGGAAACGGAACGCTTTCAAAGTAATTGTACCTTCCTGGCTCTCCCTTATAGCCCTTGGGACCGGGGGGCCCTCGTGGACCAGGCAGACCTGGCTCCTCTAGGAAGGAACAAAAAAACGAAAACACAGACCTTTGAGGTTAAAGAGACCCAGATCCTGGGTCAGTGCCTAGTAGTCCTACAGCCGGGAATGTAGTTGAGAGTTTGATAGCACCATACTTTAATCTGCAACAGCACCACATCTGTCATGAATGTTTGTCAGGTTGAAGGAAAGTGACTAAGAGAGAAAAGTAGAAATTGTTGCTGGAGACAGGTGAGCATCGAAAGTAACTCCTGGAAGTAATGTGCCAGGGACTCTGAAACTGGTATTTTCCCTCCATGGAGCGAATAGCGTTTGTGTTTTCCTTGCTTTAATTCCAATTAAAGTCTGCTTGGGTTCTCATTTGCGTTTGAAACTTTGTGGCAATAATAAACTGCTGATGAGAACTATGATTGCCAATATAAGTGGTGGGTGGAGGTGGAGGACAGGGCAGAGGAATAGATTAAATCCTGACCAGAGTCAACGACATCCTCATTGATATACAGTATATAAAAAGTCAGGAGTAACCTGAAAGACCAGAGACAAAGACTGAACTCTCACCTGGGATTATTAACCCTGGTGGGCCAGGAGGTCCATGCATGCCCATTAACCCAGGATCACCTGGGAGTCCAGCCAATCCAGGATGCCCATGGTCACCTTTAGCACCTGGTACATAGACATGAGTTAGTTGATTACTAACTTAACAGGAGGGTTTAAGAATTTTAGGCATCAATTTACAAGAAAAACTGTTTCAGACATTTTGGTGAAAATATGACATACCAAAAACACTGCAGCTGCAGGAGTGGTTGAGACGTTTCTGTAGTTCATACATTTTAACATATTGATGCTATTTTAAAGTATACTTAAATCACCCCGCTTGAGTGTAATTCTAGTTCCAGGTCAGCACATGCCTAAAATATCTGCCTAGGTAAGTATTTCAAGCATATTTCAAATAAAAACTGTATAGTGGCAACATGTAGCCCAACCAGTGAGGAGAGTGTATTCACTGCAAAGGTCTCACCTCTGGCATCACTTCCATTGTGAAAGTTCACAGGACCGGGGAGACCTGGATCTCCTGGGTAACCCTGTTGGATGTAAAGATGAAATGGAAACAAGGAAGATGGAAACCAGTCAGGAATTTAAAAATGTTATTTATGTATGTATTTTTTCTGAGGATGAGAAGAGTGATCAAGGATTACTGGTCTTGTACCACAGAACAACCACCAGAGAGCAGCAGAGGAAAGATTGTTTTTCTTCACTTTTTACTATATTTGAAGAACTTAATTGTAAGGGGAAGACAGGTGTCACAAAGATGCCAGCAATCATTTCTCCTTCTGGAGTATGTAGCTTCATGTCATCATTATCAAACTTCACGTTTTCCTCCCAGTAGCACTATAAGCTTTCAATATAGTAGCCCACTTTTACAGAAAACTGGCTTGTTAGTAAAAATTTTGTTCAAATTGTGATGCAGATTCCTTTGATGTTTATGCAAAGCTCACCTTTGGTCCAATTCTTCCAATGAGACCTGGAAGTCCTCTCTCCCCAAGGAAACCCTGAAAATATATATATAAAAAAAATAAAACTTATAAAAACAATTTTTTAAGCAGCTTTGTATTATTACAATGTGGATATCTGCAAATGAACAATGGTTAACATCCCAGCGCTTCCTGGCAGAGAGCTGCCTGTGCCAGGGACAACTGGTGGTGCCTCTGCGGTAAATATGCACCAATGGAAACAGACGTCAAATCACAAACATTGCTGTGTGTTTCACCAAAGCTTTGGACAACATATGGACTGGGGAGTGCTTAAGACATACCTCAGGATCCCAAAAAGATACTGGAAAAGGCAACCAAAGCAAGCAGGGTAGAACAGTAAGTGCAATATTGTCAATGTTTTGTTAAAAACATGGCAACGTCAAAGTGTGAAATATACTGGCAGTGTTACCAGAATTTAGGCTAATGTTAGTAGCTCTGATTGGCTGGATGGAGTTGGGGAAGTTTAGGAGTGGGAGTGGCCTTAGAAGGCAATGGGCCCAGTGCATTCTGGTTTTCTACCTTTTGAGCAAAAGAGAATACCACAGCCCTTTTAACTCTTTTTTCTGGTCATGTAGTACCAATTTTTTTACCAATATTTTAACTGCATAGACAGCCGTTATATTAAAATATCATCTTTCCAACAGTGAACAATCCCTTTAATCATGTTGTAGGTGGCGGGTGGCAAGTTGTAGTGGATAAGACACAAGCATCAGTTAAATGAGTAAATGTAGGTATACCTCAAGTCCTGGCAGTCCATCTCTACCAGGAAATCCTGGAAGACCCTAGAGATGGAAATAATGGGTTGAATATTGCACGTGTGTATGCATGTGAATGACTAAAAGCATGATGCAGTCAGATCAAAGTCACCTACCCGAGCACCAGGAAAACCAGGGATTCCTTGTTCTCCTTTAATTTCTTGATTGTAGCAGTCTCCTCTACCACCCTGATAAATACAATAAATCAAATACCGTTTAATTTCTCTCAGACATACTGTATGCTAACATACAGGATAAAACTCACGCTTATGCCCTTTGGTCCACATGGTCCAGGAAGACCGCGGTCTCCCTGAGAAGCAGAAAAGAGAAACAAGATGACAGCATGGAGAAGGTCTGATTTGCAACTTTTAAATTAGAATGCACTGCAACACAATGATGCTGTATGGATTGATTTAAATTAATTGGATGGCACAGAAACATTAAATACATGAATCAAGTTGGATTTATCTTACAGCTCTATGTAGTAGTTTAAAATCAGCAGCCTTTTATTAACACAAAAGAAAGCTTTGCCTTCACCTTGTAACCTTTGTGTGGAAGGACATCTGGAGGAAATTCTATGACTTCTTCTGGTCCTTGTGGGCCAGGTAGGCCTTGTTCACCCTGGTATATGGAATTAAAGGAGTGAAGATGTTTGCTGGGGTTGTAAATTGAATGCATCAATATTTATGCACACACACAGACACAGCACAAAACCAGTGCATAGCTGTCAAAGGCCAAAATGGTTTCTTACATCGTCACCTTTATCGCCTGCCAGTGATCCTCCAGGGTTGCCCTACACAACAGCCACAAGTTTAGTATGGTTTTGTGTTTGTCTGGATGTGTATGTGTGTATGCACGCAAGGATTTTCTTTTAACAACATGCACTGGCAAAGATTTTGACTCACTGGTAGTCCTCTCACACCTTTAGGTCCTTCCAAGCCCTAAATGGAATCACACAGAAACATTTTCACATTTAATATTTCTTCTTTTATTATAGATCACAAATATTACTAAGTGGTCTAAAATATTTGGGCACATTATACGTGTACAGAAATATATGTCTTAATAATAACCCATACAAAGAATCTATATAAAAAAAGTTCCAACATTTTCACCTCAAGTCCAGGAAAGCCACGAGGGCCAGTGTGGCCCTTAGGCCCAATGTCTCCTTGTCTTCCCTGAGTTTAAAGAAATCACACAATGAATAATAATAATAATAATATAAGAATAAGAATAAGATTAAACATGAAATTGAGTCAATTTAAGAACAAGCATGGAGTGGAAGATTTAACACACTTAATCCCTGCTTCATTTATTAGCATAATATACAACAACAGGAAACATACCGGTAGACCATGTTTCCCATCTCTACCACGGTCCCCCTGTAAGATAAAATGAAACAAAGATGAGAATTGAAGATGAGGATATTTACACATAACTATGAAACTGCTCAAAGACAAATGGGTTTTGACATAGGAGAAGGCCAGTCAGTCTTAATCTGAGCTTCTCTAGACTAGGGGAATTTACAGGAAGTCCTGGAAGGGCAGCACCATACAGAGGTTCTCCTTTAATTCCTTTAGGTCCAGGTGATCCCTGACAAGAAGAGACAGGAAATGTGTTTATATTTATACTGTTTCTATTGTTCCATTCATTAGAGCTCCACACTAATGAATTTCACTACATGCTGCACTGTGTATCATTGTGTATGTGATGAATAAAACTTGATTTGATTTAATAGTTAATGAAATTTAAAGACCAGATACAGTATTTTACATATATATATATACACGTTTTGTTTTATATTGTATAACTGGTGGTAGGAGGTAGGACACTCAGTCCTCTCGTGTACATGTCCAACCACCACACAAACCTTCATAACATTACTTATCTCTGCGATATTTGATTGTCACACTATCCTGCATTGCCACTGAATGCAGGCACTGGCGATAAATCCTGTGCTGCAGAACCCCTAGGTTTCTTCAAAAGGCTACAGAATATAATATCACAACGGGAGTTCTACTCACCGGCGGCCCATGGAGACCATCTAAACCAGAAATACCAGGGACTCCTGGTCGACCCCTTGTCCCATTACAGCCATCCACTCCTGGCAATCCAGGCTCTCCACCTGCTCCAGGGTGGCCCTGAACAATATAGTACAGTTATGGTGGTATAATTGCATAGCAGAGGAAGTCAAAATTATGACCTGCCTGATAATTAATGTTAAAAATGTTTATATAGTGGTTAAGATGAGCAACTTTTATTAGATTTTTATTAAACACAAACACTTGGAGTGAGGAGTTGCTTTACACATAGAAGGAAACCAGGACCCATATAGTCTCTAATATTGTAACTGTAAATGTATGGACCGGTCAGTTACAGGGTGTTTTATGTCTTACTTTATTATCAAGGATAGGTTCTATATTCTTTGTGGGAGATTGTGGAAAATTAAGCAAGTATGTCAACTCAACATTGAGCTGTACAAGGTTTGGGAAGTACAATCCCCTCAGAATAGGGCGACACAATTATTAAAAAAATATTATTAATATCGCAATTGCCAAGTGCAATATCCAAAAACACAGGAGCTGAAATTTTTTTGATGAAGGTAAAATGTGTGAAAAACAGTATTAGAATGAAGTGTTTACAAATTGTCTATATAAAACATGTTTGTTTGGTATAGACTCCAACAGACGTCACATGATTGTGATTGTAATGGGGGGGGGGGGGGGGGGGGGGGTTCAGTGAAAATGACAATTATGATACAAAAATGGTCATTCCCACTAATAGTGAATCATAACACAAAACGTAACATCAGTCAAAATAATTGCAATGTTTATTGATTTTTCTTTTTTTTCACCATATCATGCAGCCCTACCTCAGTGTGTTACTCACCTCTAAGGGATTATGGTTGTTAGTGTGAGCTGTATGTGTATTTTTCTGATTTGTAGATAACAATAACAACAACAGTGGTTTACTCACTGATGAGCCATCATTACCAGGAAATCCAGGAGCACCGGTATTGCCCTGAATTAAAAAAAAATAAAGGCACCATGCATTCATTACAGGGTTAGATTGCAATATTCACTTATTTTTTTCTGTATCACGGGCAATACACTATTTTGAAAAAGTTTAATACTGTAGTCTTATTGCGATGATTAGCTGTGCTTTCTGTCTGTTTCTATCTTAGACACAATGCACAAACACACAACATGCACATGAACATGCATACTAACACGGCTTCCTTTGGGCCCCTGTGGCCCATGTGATCCCTCTGCTCCCCTCGTGCCTTTCTCTCCAGGTGGCCCTTCACGTCCCCTTGGGCCCATTGGTCCCCGGGAGCCTTGCTGGCCTGGCTTCCCTGGGGCACCCTATAAAAATAAAATACTGCTCTCGTGAGTGACACGTAGCATAGGATAAAGAACACTTTTTCCCTTAAGGAACATTAAGTTATCTATGCCTTGTATACACCTCTGGACACTGTACCTGGATGGTTGAATAACTGTTGCACTGTACAAATGTGTTTTATTGGAAAAAAACTATTAGGTACTATAAGTTGATGTGACAGATACTGTACCTATTAGGTACAATGTCATGTAATAATCTCTGGTTCTTACTTTTCAAATCACATTTTTGTTTCATCCATAATTGAGATGGGGCACAGCTGAATTTCTTTTAACTGAATATTACCCAATATTCTAAATATCATCTTTACTATTGGGAGAGTAATTAAGGATAACTTGCCAATACATAAGAACATGAAAAGAGTTCATACCTGTGCACCTTTGGCAGGAAGACACTGACATACAGAGCAGTCTCTACCTTCACATGGGCCCTCAATCCCCCCCTGAAACAACAAACAGAGACAAACCATATGCCATATGCAGTAAGACTGATCAATACTACATTTGAGAGAGGGGTGGAGACTGGCTAAGGCTGTGTCCAAGAGGACAGAGGACATCAGCAGGCAGGGTGGGGTTTGGGCATACTGGAGTATTTTACAGCTTTGAGAATAAGCCTTGAGAATTAACACATGCCCCTGTGGAAACTGGACAGTCCTGATTAGAAAGCTTTAAACAAATCAGTGTTCTCACACAAACTAATAAGTAATGAGCGCTATGACCTTGAGGAGAAAGTTCACAGCGCTTCATCATGCTCAAAGCATCCACACCTGGAGTACGAGTTCTGGAGTCGACACCTCCAGAGGCCGAGTATTACTAATTAAGTACAGTGCAGAGATGTGTATGATGTTTTCTCAAAGTATACTAAATATTTGGATGAGTTTTTGCTGGTGAAATTGATGTGTTCTATCGCACATCCACTTTTTCTTTTAGTCCAAACAAACATTCATGTCTCGCAGCAGAAAATACAGTTGGCTATGTCCAGTCCAGCTTCAACACACTTTAGGACTTTGGCAAACCCTTGAGGTAACAGTGTTTAATATCACTGCCATATCAGGTCGACGTTATTGACTTTTGAAGTTATAATGTGTAAGAATAATACTAATGTTACCCTCCAGCAGTCAAGTTCATACTCCAAGATAGAAGATAATAGCATATCAGGTCATATCCGCTGCTAACTGCTGTGAACTCTTTAGCTCAGGCAGCCCTGTAGCTAACTTAGCAGTCCTATTTTCTGACAAGTTACCAGAACCGGAGCCGGGACCGAACACAGCCCAACAATAAAGGTTAGACAGACGACAGGGGAAATGATTTACAGCAGCCCCGAACAGGACTGGGTTCAGGCGAGGTGTCAAGCAGGAGAAGAGCAAGAGGGAACTAACCAAGATAGT
This sequence comes from Micropterus salmoides, assembly GCF_014851395.1. Classification (NCBI taxonomy): domain Eukaryota; kingdom Metazoa; phylum Chordata; class Actinopteri; order Centrarchiformes; family Centrarchidae; genus Micropterus; species Micropterus salmoides. The sequence goes on along the minus strand of NW_024040485.1, from coordinate 17,594,056 downwards.
TTTGGTGAGTTTTATTTTTTGTAGTCTGTTGTTTTACGATCAGTTGATAAGGCAATTACTTCAGCAGAAGAGATAACTTAAACCTGAATTCAGGTGTGCAGTTGTATTTTTCAGTTTAGTCAGGAACATTGGTATTTCTTGGCATTTTGTGTATTTATTTCTTAGACAAAAAGGCTAATAGTAGCTTGCACCGTACACTGTGGTGTCGGCCTGGGCACTACACACTGTTTGGTCTGCACACACACGTCCTCAGCCGCCCACCTTCGCGGTAGAGTCTGTTATGATTGGCTGTCACCTGAAGTTATGCCCCTTTCAGCAGAGTCAATCCCTTCTGCACATGCGCATACTTATTCCCGGTCTAGACCGTACTCTCTGTGATATTATTCAAAGAAGCCCAACATCCAACATGCTCGTTGCGCAGACACATGTGACACTGCACATGAATAAAATAAAAATGAATCATGAAAAAAATCATGATTTACCCACTGTTACATATCCATAGTTGTTTTTCCTAATGACAGACAGGTGACTTCATGAACAAACAAAAATAATTAATTTTAGCGTTGTGTTTTGATTTTCAGGCATGTTAATGATCATTGACACTGAATATACTGGTAGCCACGCCCCTACCCCCCTCCTGTTGGTCTCTAACATAAATTTTAGCTTGCTTGCTGAGAATATGTATGTTGACAGCTAATGTATATATCTAAGCATTCAGTTATTTCTAGTATCCAGCTAACAGTGTTCCGCAACTAGATACACACAAAAAAAACAACAGTACCAATATTATCAGCCTTTTTTTTTTTTCAAAATACAAATATTTGTGATCATTATTCAAATAAATATGATTGTTTGTGTGTTTGTTTTAAAGAATTTTAACCCTGATATATAATGAGCAGGACATTTTGCAGTTAAAAAATTAACTCATTGCTCTTTGTGTACAAACTTTGTAATACTGACACTGATTCTAAATTACTTAAATGTGTATTTTTGGCATTTATATATTGCAATTTCTTGTTAATTATCAGCTGACACAGGACATATAAACCAATACTGATATACGCAATAAACCTACTTGGCCAATTTATCAGCCAGGCCAATGTTTCGGTCTAGCTGATTACCATAAGAACACCAAGCAGTCCTTTACACTGTGCAGGCAAAAGTTACATGGCGACAAATACTAGAAACACGTAGGGAGAAACACGTAGAGTTTCCAGTTGCATCAAGTACATCAAGGAATTTCTCTGAGAAATATTTTGTAGCAAGTCTGGCTGTGTACACAAATAGGAGCACACTCATGTATAGAACTAGCCAGTCAGTGTGCATTGAGGATTGTTGATGGATTGTTGTTTATGACAGGCCTAAACTACATTCCTGGCTACTGTAGCAGCAACAGTGTTTACAAAAATGAAGTTTTAATTAAACTTTACAAGATAAATTAAAAGTTGAAACCACTGCATGTGCCATAGAAGTGTTGATTTAACTCTATAGTAAATTTTGATCTACAGTTTGTGTTAGTGAACTGCACTGAGGGGTTAAAATAATAGCCTTCTTAGTGCACTGATGTATTGGGTTGGCATTAGCTTGTAGTGTACACTTACTGTAATAAAATGGCAACTCAGGGTATATTTGTAAAGTGGATATAATATTTTTCTCAATATGTACGAAATATTGGAAACATCTGAAACATTGTAAATCTCAACTCATGTTTATGTCAGGACTATTTTACTGCTTAGCAGATGCATGTGCTTCAGAGTACTTTGTAAAGCATGTTTATTCTATTGAGGTGCTTTCCACTAAATAGTTTAAACATAGTCTTAAATCTGTTCTTGTTTTGAATGATCTGCAGTTTATTCAAAACAAAATCTAGAACAAAGAGAACATTGATTGCTGTTTTTGTCTGCTGCATTTTACAATGCCCATGCTTAATGGTTATTTTCAGAAATATACTGTTTGATCAAACTGTATGATTTTATTGCCAGTATATTGTGCAATAAAACTTTATTGAAATTTTTAATTACAAGGTTTTTAGATTTTAAGGTTGTCATAGTAGTGAAATAAGGTTTAAATTCAAATGAATTCACTTACTGCATTGAGCTGCTGCACCAAGATGACCAAGACAAGGATCCACCTGCGAATGTAACAGTGGTAATAAATTAACTGCTTCCTTTACACAACCATAAATGACTGTCAAACACACATAACACACATAAACTGTGTGATAAAAATCTGACAATTCAACTTGCTAAATTATTAATGAATTTGCCTAGAGTATGAAAGCAACAAGAATGTTGTCCAAACTCTCTTCACACTGCAGGTGATACCACAGTCTGAGTGAGTGCAACTGTTGTCGTGTGTTGCAGTGTAGTGGAGGTCAGTTTTTATACAAAGTCTACATATTGGAATGCAAGTATGTAGATGTGTTGAATATCTGAGTAAACAGGCAAGAAGTGTGTTTGTCTTCAGGTAAATAGATTTACAAAGTAGGGGATGCGAATCCAACCAAACGTTATGTGACATAGGCTATCTCATACATGTTTCCGGTTCATCATGGCTCAGTACAACAGTATTCTTTTGTAATTTTTTCTATACCCAATCATATATTTTGTTCTGATAAAATGTCCAGATCATTTTGTTTGATACAAGATCAGAATTTAAAAATTGAAAAGATACACTGATCTACATTTTCTGATGTTGCAGTGAGACTCACCTGAGGGGGCAAAGGGTCACTTTAACAAAAACTGAGGATCCCATCTTTCATCTCATCAGGCTGGTTACAGGTGAATGTTGGCCTCAGTGCTGCCCCCTGTGGCGGATAAAATGGAGGCATGAAACATCTACTAAGACCTTAGACACCTCTGAGCCATAGCAATGAGGGGATTATGTGACAGTAAAGAATGGCTTCATTTGAGATTAAATGTAGTACATGCCATTGTCATTTAAAAATTTAAATATGCAACTGACAAAGAAATTCCCTGTGCTGTACTCTCACATAGGTAATCTCGGTAGGCAAAGTTTACTCTCCATGTAGTCTATAGATAGCAGTCCATCGTGCACAGTAAACAAGTTTCACAACTCACCCAAATTCAGAAGCTGAAGTGAATCTTCACGAACGCTTCAGTGCATCCCAAGCCGATTCAAACTAATCTCCTGCCTCTGTATTAGTACAAACCAAACAGAGTAACTGCCACCGTTTGTTAAGTATTGAGAAAATGGAATGAGATGGGAGGAGAAGGATGAGGAGATTGGGGTTGACATCAACAGTAAGTTCAGACCGCCTCCTTCTTCAGGGTCAAGATCAACAACTTCTCTGGGATGCCCTGTCTACTTACTGTCTATCTACTTGTACCGGGGCGGAGAACTTTAATTTAACTGAAGCCCTGACCTAACATCGCCCATAGTGCAGCAGTGGATGTGTGTAATGTGAAGGCTGGTTGTCGAGGAGGACGCTGACATTCGGTATCTGTGGTTACTCGTGAACTTTTGATGCAACTGGAACAAGACAAGCCATGGGGAGGCCAGTGTTCATAGTTCCTCTGATCCTGTTGGCTGTGATGCTTATGGGCACTGGGGCCAACAATGTAAGATATTTCATTTTACCTTACTGACATAACTTTGTAGCAAGATCTGATTTAAGGTAGACTGTGAAACAGAAACATTGTATTGGCTGTTTTTTTTATTTCATATACTGTACATAAATTGGACAGTCTTTGTAATACTCACAGGTTCATACTGTTGTTTGTTATTTATTTTATTGTAGACTTAAAGTTTGTTGCTGAGCTATGATGGTTGATTGGTGAGCATTTACTGGTGAGCTTTGTTAAAAAAAAAACTATCAGTATTTTTTATCACTCATCTTTTATCATAACTGTCTCACCTTGCCCTTTCAAGCAATGCGTCAGTAACATTTTCTTTTTTTGGATAATGCTGTTTAGTATAACTTTACCATTCTCTTGCTGTAATCCCCAGGTCCCACACAAAAACTCATTAAATCACTGTTTCTTGGAGGAAAGCATGTCTCTTTCTGTAACAGCATGTTCCTTGTGTATATCCTGTTGTGGATAATGTTAGCACCATTCATTTTCCACATCCTTAACTCTGATATACAACACTGTGGTCTGTTTGTAACTGCAATGTCTGTGCTTATCTGCAAACATCTTGTATCCTGAAGAGATTCTGGGTGGTTTTGCAGCCTGTTTGCACCACATGTACTTCACTGTATACAGTATTCTTCACGGGGCTATGTTGGTGGGCTTTTTTATGGAAGGCCATGGAAAAGGGACGGGATATGGTAGGAGGAAAATAAGCAAAACATGCATTCAGCACTAGATGGAGAGGGTAGCAGAGATATTTATTTAATAGTTAACATATTTAAACTATTCTGCACATCACTAGATTGATGAAGCATCAGCTAAACAGCATGGAAATATACATTTAGCTGCTTTTAGAGCCCAGCTGCTGTTATAGCCATAGCAAGATAATTTTGTCCAATCATATCATTTCATGTGCTTAAGGAAATTTAATTAATTACAGTAAAAGGCAACTATTAAAAATAAATAAAGTTTTTAAAAGAAAAATGGTATCAGACACTGTTCCCCCTTTTTGTAGGAGCACTCTGGTTTATGGCTGGATCGCCACAAGGCTAAGGTGAATTGGAAATGTAATGCATCTGAAACAACTTTTTGTTAAGTAATTATCAGTGCTGGGCAACAATTAAAATTTTTAATCACGATTAATTGCATGATTTTCTTGCGATAAATCGCATTGTTACGTGCAAAATTGAATAATGAATTCTAAAGTAGTGTATTGGGCATTTGTAATTTAAATGTAGCCTACTGCTATATACAAAAAAGTGCAATAACATGTGGTTTGCAAACACTTTAAACAAATAATGTGCTTTTTACCAGCAGTAGGCTATTCCCTTTACAAAGCAGCAATAAAATATTACCTAAAAATGTATGTAATCAAATATTAAACCAAAGCTATTTGCCACTGCCAGGGCATTACCTTTTATCTAGCTTGTTAAAACAAGTTACCATCAGAGTCCAGTTTTCTTATATATATTTTTTTCTGAACAGGTAGGCCTATTAGCAGGTATCTTTTATCAGGGAGCAGCAGAAATACTATGTTCAGTAGGGTTGGGACGATGTCTACATTCAAACATTGGGATGGACGATGGCGAAGGGGTGTAGCGGTCGTCTTATGTGCATGGGTTCACTCGCACAGACTTTACTTGGTTAAAAACTTGAAATGACGTTACGTGTCGCGGTGGATATTTTACAAGCACGGACCAGGGTGGGGCTGGGCTGAACATGACCATGGGGGTACAATTGGTAAAGAGAACTAAAGTTGGAGGAATCTGATTAACAGGGAAGAAAACCAGAGTGCTTTCACCCTAGAGAGGTCAAAATCGAGATTCAGGTGAACTTGTGGTTCGTGTACAGCTTGCTTTGAATTGTTACCAGTTTCCACAATATTGTTAATGGTTGATAGCAATGAAATTGGTTTACAGTGGTATTAGGAATCAGGGTTTGCTTTGAGAACTACTTCTTTCTAAATCAATACAAGATAAAAATGTACACAATACATAATGATCAATGTTATCATTTCTTTTTAGTGTGTGTGCACTGGAAAATCAAGGTGCCACTGTAAAGGAGTGAAAGGCAGCAGGGTGAGTAGATCATCTGTCGTCTCTGTCAAACACTTCGTCAATGCTGCAGATTTACTTGGACATAATTCTACCTCTTGCAGTTTTGAAAAAAAAAAATCTTAAAACTTAACATAACTTTCTACAAAATTGTTTCATTTTTCTAGTCACAATTACTTTGTTTATACCCATGATTCAAGTACATTACACAGCAGGTCATGTACATGTACTATAGTATGAACCGGTGTACTAGCTCAATATGTTATTGTAATTAAAATAAAATGTATGAACCCCTAACTATATTAAATAATCTGAGTGACATACATAGTGTATTTCATTAAATAGTAGTCATAGCAGGAAAAGCACAGGTGTTTCTAATAACATTAATAATGGCTTTATTGTGTTTAATATCACAGTGAACCAGCATGCACACTACCAGGACCCTGAAACTGAAGCAGCTAAATGGAATTCAACCATCATTAATGTTATTATTTACACTTGTGCTTCTCCTACTGTGACATGTCAAAGTGTCTTCTGTGAAGAAGACCTATTGTATTTGTTATAAGTACTATTTTTCATTTAAACTCTTTGGTTACCAGGTCTCACTGTTTTTGAAAAGCTTTCAAAACAGACCTGGAAATAGGGGCACGGTGCTTCTGTCAAACCTCACCATCGCATTAAAAACACAACACTGTACAGCAATCAAATGCCAGCATGTGCTTCTGGTGCAGTTTTCCAGTTATACACTAGATATCTCAATATTCTTCATAATTACTTTAACCCTGTCAAGCGAGACCAGATGTTTCATTTTAAATCAATTTGTAGTGAGCACCAAGCAGAGCGAGCAGAACACACATTACACTAACCTCTTTAGTATTGTATAGTTCACACTCAGCAATGATCTGCAAACTGTGATTCTATAGATTCCATTTATTTGAGGTGTTGACTGATATTTCACACTAGCGAAAGGCAGTCAACAAAGTATGCAAAATGCAATCAGGAAAGACATTTAGATTCGCCCATTCAAAATACACGGCAGAGAGAAAATACAAATCAAATCAAATGATTATGTCAATTTTCATGTGTCCACTTATAGAAAATAAACATTCATTAAAACTACAAGTTATATTTATTCAATTTGTTTATTAACCTTTGACTGTGATTGAGAGGGAAATTGTTTTAATTTTTTTTTTGCTAAACATTCTAGTCTATGGATTAACAGGGACCAACACTAGACAACAATTTAAAGTATATTTTTAATGTTTGTTTATAGTAGTAACATTTAGAAACACAGGAGTAAGCAAGCTTATGTCAACCGTGGTCAGTTGAAAAACACAGAAAATCGTGATCATATTATGTATGTGAATATAACTTAAATGTATATGGACACTGGCCATCATCAGTGAAATGAAATGATATGCTATTGAATTACTTTACGCTTTAATTACTTGTTAATGAAATATATAGGGTTGATTGTTCTTATGTAGTTTGTATGATGCTTTGGCAATATTGTTGTTATACATTCATGCCAATAAAGCTAATTTGAATTGAATTGAATTGCTATTCAGCAGCAGGTATGTTATTGATTAAGCAACCATCTCATAGTACTATTTAAGTATGCAGCGGTATTTCAACAAAGTAATATCTTTAAAAGAACATTTGTAAAATCTGAAATTGCATCTCATATTGTTGTTTGTCTGCCCCCTTGTTTCATTTTCTCTATCTCTCCCTCTGTTTCTCTCTCTCTCTCACACACACACACACATAGGGAGACAAAGGTTTTCCAGGAGTACCAGGTCCCCCAGGGCCAGAGGGCCGTCCAGGATCAGATGGTCCTGTTGGGCCTATGGGACTAAAGGTAGAATTTCAGCCTGGCTTCTCTACATCCCCAAATCCAATACCGTTGTCAAAGGGCAGCAATGACTGTGTATAGACCGTAATGAATTACACTTTCTCCTTGTGTACACTAAGATTAATTAAAGGCTGCTTTCTTTGACAGGGAAACACTGGGCCTGATGGATCCGAGGGACAAATAGGCGATCCGGTAACATAACTGTGCTATGCAAGCTTGTGTCTGTTTGGATGTTATGGTTAAAATGACTCCTGTACAATATGTGTTTGTATGTGTGTAGACAAAGTGCAAAGCAAGTATCCACTCATTAGCTCATGTGCCTTTTGAAAAGGATACTGGTTTTGATATCCTCATTACAGGGACCTCAGGGCAAAGACGGATTTGCTGGGTCTCATGGTTTACCGGTGAGGTGTCTTACTCTCTTATACATCTATGTTACTCTGTTCAACATCTGATTAATGTATTGCGTAAGCACATATCCCTGCATATGCTAATTTTTGAACTTCTGCTGATATTCTCTTACAGGGTTTCCCAGGTTTACAAGGTCCTCCAGGACCCCCAGGGACCCCAGGCTGCAATGGAACAGATGTAAGAAAATATTACATTGTAGCATGTCCATGTTCCTCCATGTAATATTTTTAGCTTGTGAGATATATATCTTGAAGACATTACGTACTTTTAGGGAGAAGATGGACCTCCTGGTGTTCCCGGGGCCCCTGGCATTGATGGACATGCTGTAAGACAAAATCAAAACAATTTATTTGTAATGTTACATTTTGTTTTAATCAAATATAGTGTTCTGATATGTTACACTTCAACCAACAGTCTTTTGTTGTTTGGTGCTGTCCTTAAAAATGAAACATTAATGAATATGTTCAAAATTTGCTTCAGCTTCGGCTTTACTTTACAGGGCCCACCTGGCCTGCCTGGACCTAAGGTAATAATACTGTGCTGCCTGGGGCCATTTGTTAAGTACTTTTTGTATTTAGGAAGGGTGAAACTGCAAAATTGCTCAGCAAATACTGCCTTTTAAGACAAGACGCTTTCAACTGTAACAACATAAACAAACGGTACTGCGCATGTGCATTACTCTGGCCCAAACTTAACTTTCGGCAAACCCTAACAAGTAAATAACCTTAGCTGCCAGTCGAAGAAAAGAAACGTTACTTGGCCAAACTGAAATGTGATAAGGTCACACTACCAGACCAGTTGAACAAAAATTTGAGACAAGAATGTTTTTCTACCGACCTGTCTGATTTACTGCAGTGAGTGTTTCCCACAGGAAGACAGCGTAACTGTGGCGAGCGCGGCGGGGTGTGTCTGCGGGAGAGAGAGAGACAGAGAGGGAGCGAGTGAGAGGAGGTGCTAAGCGAATATACGCTGCGTGCAGCGTTTTCCAATCTTAAATATTAAAAAAAAAAAAACGGAAATCAATATGTGGCGGTCAGCGCTGATAATGTGGTAGGCTGCCACAAATAAATGAATGTATGGGAAACACTGTACTGGATATCACTCACCATATTAGCCAGTGAACACAAACCCAGTGATAAACAAACAGAACGGAAGTTAACTTCGGGCCGAGCGTGTAACCTTGGCAGCGCGTCGTATGAAAGGGATCCTGATGCCCCAAGTTTAAAAAAAACATTCTGGCAGCTGCCCTCTCTACCTTCCCAAGCTTCCAGAGCTCATTTTGTACCTAGTCCATGTGAGACCAACTTCTTTGAACATTCCCTTTGTTTTTTCCTTCTATCAAGTCTGTCATCCCACTTTTATTGTGTTCATTCTCAAGAATGCTAGCATTGAGTGTTACTAATGTATACATTAGAGAACTACTACATCAGTAGACCCAGTCATCTTTGGGTATCTGTACACACTATGCATGCAACTGCACTCTTCCAATTTTTCAGCTTTGATTATGATGCCCACTGGAGTTATGTGTTTTAACATGGCGGATGGACAGTTTGTTTTGACTGTGCCACCACCCACCCATACAGACATGAGACATCTCCCAAAACTTCAAACACTACATATGCAGAATCCTCTCCAGATGTTAAGTCTAAACAAAGTAGATTCATCTGGTGTACCATTATAGACCTGAGGAGCACTTTCTGTGATATTTGTGTGGTTCCCGTAGTAAAAAAAACCCCATCATGGTAGACCATGTGCCAAAAACATATGGAAGCACGTAACTTGCAGAATTATCGGTCACATTTATGGCTGTCACTATGAATTGTTTTAAAAACTCTCAGATTTGACCTATGACATCACAACAGTACTGTACCTTGACTTTTGGAGAAACGCCCACGCTACAAGTCCTGGCAGAATAAATACTTCTGGGAAGAAATTGCTCATAGAAACCTCCATTGGAGTATGCAAGTTGAGTCCAGCAGTTGCAGCAGTTGGAGCATGACTCCAAAGGAGAGTCAGGGTTCAGATATTCACTGGAAACATACTTGGTTCTCCTCAGGCCCATTCACAGAACTAGACTTGTGAGGGTGAGACAGTACTGCGTGCGAGTTCACTCCTGGCCATTGACACTTCTAATGCTGTGTTGTCATGGCTGTGGATACTTTTAACTTTTTAACTAGCTTGGCTTCTGAGGCCTTGTGAAACCCTTTAGAAGGCAAAGCCTATGTGGAATAGGTTTGTTTTTTGTAACCCTTGTTCTACAAATCCAGGCTAAACCCTCAGTCTGCTTTTCCACTTATTTTTCGCTTCTGCTTTATGTGATCATTTTATAGAGATGACCCCCAAGAAATTGAATGTGGTCATTATAATTCAATAACAATATGCAACTATCAAGTATAACATCTTCCACGCAGTATTACTACATAACTGCATTTAACATCTATTTTAACACAAAATTCAGTAACTTAAATGTTAAATAAATGTACTCCCTCCATTTCACAGGGAGAATCTTGGGCATCAGTGAACGCAAGACCAGGGCCACCTGGGCCACCTGGGAGGGACGGACTGCCGGTAACTATTTTTGCATTAATACCAATACAGTTTTGTTTGTACAATATTTTCCATTACAGGACACTTTCCATAAATTTGATAGATAAAAAGTAGAACTAGATTTATTAATAAATTAAAAATAAATAAAACTAATAGATTAGTAATATGTTTGTTCTATATGTATTTATATTAAGAGGAAATGTCCCCTTATATTTCAGGGAGATCCAGGTTCCCCTGGAATATATGGGCCAGCAGGGGATCCTGGACCACGGGGCTCTGTCGTGAGTAAAGTTTTGTGGTTGCTTTGCACAGAGTACATTTAGCACTCTGGAAAAGTTTTTATGTGATGCTTGATATAACTGTCCGCATTCTTTATGAACAGGGGTTTCCTGGTCGTCCAGGGGCTCCAGGATCTAAGGTAATGCTAAGAAATATTTCTCGTGTATACATGACAGCTTACACCAGTGACAACGAGTGTGAGTATTTGCTGCGTGTCTCAGTGGCACAGAGGAAACCCACAGCTGCAGGGTTTTTGTTTTGGCCTGGTTCTGTAATTATCATAGTTGGCGGTGTTCACACTATCAGGGAAAGTGGAAACATTTCCTAATTGTTGCTGTAGTGACTACCACTGGTTGGCCGAAGTGCTTGTTCTTTGGAAGGACAATATTTTGGAATGTAGCGGGAACATCTGCAAGGGGTAGAGTCTCCAGGTTTCCTGTGAAACTCCTCTCACACAGGTGAAATTGGTGGTGATAGGATGTAGTGTATTAGAGGAGGGTCACAGCCGTAGATACCCATCTGTGGGAGTCTGCAGCAACAAGGATAGTAAATGTGGGAACCGGAGCACAACCAAACTGTGAGAAAACCTAGAAATATGCTAAATAAAGGGAGTTGCTGAGAAAGACTGAGAGACCAGCTTATTTCTACAAACAAGTTACAAATGCTTTCTCATCCTACAGGGTCAAGAAGGCATAGGCGGTATCCCAGGACCACGTGGCCCAAAGGTATTCTTAAGTACACTGTTGCAGTATATTAATAAGATTACATTTAATTTAAGAGAAGATGATGTAGCATTGATAGCATTGATAACACTGCACTATTGTTTTTTCTTTACCTCTGACCATTTCTGTGACATGATTGTAACAGTTTCTGTGTGCATTATGTGTTTATTATGTTTGAGGATGATCTCAATTTGTTTGATGTAGGGGAGATCGGGACCACTAGGCCTACCAGGGCCACCAGGTCGGATTAGGGAGTTTTTCTCCGAGATTCTCTTGTTAAAGGTACAGTAGCAGACTGAGGTCAAATCACTGTAGCAGCTACATATTCCACAGAGTGGTGATTCCTGTATGAATGGGGGTAATGCAGTATCATGGCTACATTGAAGCAATAAAAAGTTATAGTTTCAGGTGATATGCATAATGGTTTTCATCAATAATGTATCGTCCATCTTTATATACATCCATCTGTGGTGCTGTATTACGTAATATCCATTAACATTTATTGTAGTTAATCCTCTCATCTTGTTTTTATAGCAATTTATTGCAACTGCCATGAGTGCATGAGTGAATAGTGTCACACAAGTTGGAACAGCAGCCTTCAAATTTTTAGTGACTGATTAAGCAGCAGGCTTTCACACAATCTCCATGCAAATTTTTCTTAGTAAAATTAAGGAAAGGAAAAGATCAGTTGATTTGGAGGCTGTTGACAAGGTGACCTGAAAGTGGCTCATGAAGTGTCCAAAATGGAAAGACAATGTGCTCAGTAAATTTCATTGTAATCCTTCAATTATAGTTTGATATTTCTTGTGTAGAGCTGTAAATTGTGGCCTGATGGTGGCAATAGAAGAAAGGTCACCAAAAATATTATGAATGTCTACTACAAATCGTATGGCAAATTGGCTAGTTGTTGGGAAAATATCTTGGTCTATTTTGGACAAAAATGTTAGACAGACAGGCTGACCGGCAGCTGTTGTCATTGCAACTAATGACTAGATTTATTTCTTATTCAGGGTGTCAAAGGAGACGAAGGAAATGTAGGGGGAAAGGGCTGCAGGGGCGCACCAGTAAGTTAACATTCACACCACTGCAACTCTCTACTTAGCATTAAACATCACACATTTTATTAATGCGCTTTTTTAAATGTCCAAAGCTCCTCGCCGACATTTGTTCTGCCTTGTTAACGTTTTGTACTTCGCTCTGATTCCTGTCCTTATTTCAATCTGTTCTCAGGGAGACCCTGGTTATGGCTTTTACACCAAAGGAGCAAAGGGGGACAAAGGATTGGAGGGTCCAGAAGTAAGATACTTCATACCATTTATTCCATTTGCCATCACCTTTAAGCCTCCCTTAATGGTTGCACATACATATGAAATATAGTGGTGTCCCACAATAAAAAGAAATGCTGTGTTATTATATATATTTGTCTGTTGCTGCACCATATATTTCTCCCTCCAAACAAGAGGTGTTTCACCACTTCACTTTGCATTGAAGGGCCATCAATAACACATTGGGAATAGCTCAATAAAAAGGATGACCAGCAGAGGGCAGTAATTTAGCATTAAACTCACTGTGAAGACCATTGTTCATTTGTCCCTCTGTCCCTTAGACTTATTAATGGGAAACTCCTAGAGTGTAGACAGGAGGGTATTGCAGGTTTTCTCTAATTGTGTGTTTGCTTATCAGCATGTAAAGTGAGACGTGTTTGTTTGCATGTAATTTATGTACTAAGGTGTGTATGGTTTGGGGTGTATGCCATAAAATTGTATGTGATTCACAGAATGAATGGCTTTGTGAGTAATGTTCCTTCTTATCTTATCTCAGGCTAGTGTTTCCACATGTGTTCTTATTTAATGTGTTTTATTGTGAGGTGTAGTTTTGATGCAGCAACTCCTTTAAACCAGGACAAATACCTCCCGTGTTAGAAAAATAAAGTTACCTTATCACTCTACATACTCAATTTCATGATAATTGTGTTGCTAGAAAATAGCTTCAGTCCAAGTTAAAGTGCACCGTATTATCACATATTTACAATGAAGGCAGCGCTGAAACAAAGGAAAGGGTGTGCTCACTGTGATTTCATTGGATATCAAATTTGAGCCTGGCCTGAAATTCTGTGTGCCATGTAGCTAGCTAGATACATTTTTTTTTTTTTGGTTTTTATTTAACATGAGGACAACAAGGGCAAAAAGGGCCAATCACATCTATTTATACATAATGAAAGAAGTGCCTACCCTCAATCACAACAGTTGATTGTTTTTATGATATAAAGTCACGTGAATCAAAGGATATCTGAGGCCCTTTGTTACCAATTTTCTATACAGAAATCAGAACCTATCAGTTCCTCACTGTTGTCCTTAATTGTCATTACAGGGAAAGTCAGGGAAGGATGGTGATCCTGGACACCCTGGATTGAGGGTACTGTTCTTTTATGTGTATGTGTTATGCAGAGGTATAACGTGGTGTGTGTGTGTGACTTCTG